>NC_091187.1:42808690-42866190 GCF_040958095.1 Procambarus clarkii | reverse complement strand
CCTAATAAGCCAAGTTTTCATTAATTAATATATTTTCTCTATTTTTTTTCTTATGAAATGATAAAGCTATCCATTTCATTATGTATGAGGTCAATTCTTTTTTTATTGGAGTTAAAATTAATATAGATATATGACCAAACCTAACCAACCCTACCTAAACTATCTTTATAGGTTAGGTTAGGTAGCTGAAAATGTTAGGTTAGGTAGTCGAAAAAACATTAATTCATGAAAACTTGGCTTATTAGGCAAATCGGGCCTTGTATAGTAGGCTGAGATGTGCGTTCTGGCTACTAGGTACGACACACACACACATATATATATATATATATATGTCGTACCTAATAGCTAGAACGCACTTCTCAGCCTACTATGCAAGGCCCGATTTGCCTAATAAGCCAAGTTTTCATGAATTAATTGTTTTTCGACTACCTAACCTAACCTAACCTAACTTTCTCTACTACCTAACCTAACCTAACCTATAAAGATAGGTTAGGTTAGGTTAGGTAGGGTTGGTTAGGTTCGGTCATATATCTACGTTAATTTTAACTCCAATAAAAAAACATTGACCTCATACATAACGAAATGGGTAGCTTTATCATTTCATAAGAAAAAAATTATAGAAAATATATTAATTCAGGTAAACTTGGCTTATTAGGCAAATTTGGCCTTGCATAGTAGGCTGAGAAGTGCGTTCTGGCTACTAGGTACGACATATATATATATATATATATATATATATATATATATATATATATATATATCGGACAATTAGGAAAAAAAAAATAAAAATTTAAATTATTTTACCTTGTACCTAGATCCACCAGGCCTGTTTGGTCTATGTTTCAGTACTTACTTACTCAAAGAATTACTCATTATTGCTAACTAAGATAATTAGACGAGCCAAAACTAATTACTACGAAGATAAATTTACTCAAATAAAGAGCAACATTAAACAAACTTGGAGCACAATTTCACAAATATTGGGATCAAAGAAATCTTTAAATAACAAACCGACTCTCCTGTCTAATAACGATGGTCAGCTTTCAGCCTCTGATTCTGCTATTGAGTTCAATAGGTTCTTCTCTTCCATTGGTTCATCCCTTGCAAATGATATTCCATCTTCCAGTACTGACATTAAGGACTATCTTACAGGTAACTATCCACAGTCTCTGTACCTAAAGCCTATTAACTCCGCTGACGTCAATGAGATAATCCTTTCCCTTAAAACCAAGTCTGGTGCCCTTGAGGAGATACCAACTTTAATTTACAAAAAAGCCTCCAGATCTTTAGCCCCTGCTATTGCTTTGCTCTTCAACAAGTCACTTGAACTCCAAACCTTTCCAGATATTCTAAAAAAAGCGAGAGTAACGCCTGTCCACAAATGTGGTGACCCCACAGATGTTAACAACTACAGACCTATATCAATCCTGCCAAACTTGTCAAAAATTTTTGAAAAACTTATATACAAGCAGCTTTACTCATATCTAGCCAAACTCAATATACTTAGCCCTTGCCAATATGGCTTCAGACCCAAAAAAAGCACTAACGATGCACTTATTAGTATGCTTAACTCGATTCATACAGCTCTTGATAAAAAGGAGCTCCCTGTTGGGTTATTTGTGGACCTGCGTAAAGCTTTTGATACTGTCAACCACCAAAACCTTCTTCTTAAATTACATCATTATGGAGTCAGAGGACACTCCCTACAATACCTCGAGTCCTACCTTACTGACAGGCTCCAATATGTTTCTGTGAATAATACAATTTCTCCCACCCTACCCATCAACATTGGTGTTCCTCAGGGCAGCATACTTGGCCCTCTCCTCTTTCTCATCTACATTAATGACCTTCCAAATGCCTCCCAACACCTCAAACCAATTCTATTTGCTGACGACACAACCTTCATTTACTCCAGTCCTGACCCTCTTGCTCTAAATGCCACAGTAAATACTGAGCTAAATAAAGTCCATCTTTGGCTAACTGCCAACAAACTCACCCTTAACATTGACAAAACCTTCTATATTCTGTTTGGCAATAAATCCTCTAGTCTTATAAATCTCAAAATAAACAATACCCAAATTTGTAACAAATTAGATGGCAAATTCCTTGGCATTCTCACTGACCACAAGCTGAATTCTTTCTAAGATCAGATATTATGTACCACGCCCTGCTCTGGTGACTCTCTATTACTCCCTTATCTATCCTTATCTCAACTATGGTATTTGTGCTTGGGGTTCTACTACCCAAAATCACTTACGTCCTCTAATTACCCAACACAAAGCCGCTATTAGAACAATATCCAACTCTGGCCCCAGACATCACTCGGTACCCCTACTCAAATCTCTTAATATGTTAGATATTAAGTCACTGCACATTCTCTCATGTGTATTATACATATATAAAACGCTAAACTATAATGCCAATCCTGATCTTAAAAGCTTCATAGAAGGTTGTAACAGAACCCATGAGCACCACACCAGAAATAAATACAGTTTTGATATTCCTAGAGTACGTCTTAATCAAACTAGAAATGCTCTGCAAATCAAGGGGCCCAGAATGTGGAATGACCTTCCCAACCATGTTAAAGACTGTACCTCTCTCAACCAGTTTAAGATAAAAACTAAACACTACCTAATAAATTCCCTGTAATCTACCTCACTCCTCTATTGTCAACCCATGTCTGTTATTTTCTTTTTTTTCTTTTTTTTTAATCAACACTGTTTGTCAACCTATTGTATTTGTGCTGCTTTTTCAGTCATGTTCCCCCTTTTTTTTATCTTTATTTGTATTTGTTCTCAACATCTTTTATTCTTTATGCTCAATTAGTATTAAGTTCTAGATATTAATGTTTTTCTTGCCCGAAACGCATTGCGTAATAGTGGCTTTAGGCATTGTATGTACTAGCTCTATCTATATATCAATCCATTAATGTAACATCACTTGTATGTATATACCTTACCTGAATAAACATCTGAATCTGAATCTGAATCTGAAACTTGAGAAATCTGGAAGGTCACATCCTCCTCCTCAACTTGTGGATGTGCGTTGATAGATGATTCTGTAAAATTAAGTTATTTATATAATAATAAATTCAGTATAACAATAATATTCTGTAAAATTAAAAGTAATTTATACATCAATCAGATAAAACTCTCCAGAGATGGTGATACACAACATATAAAGGACAAGTTTCAGAACAAAATATGCATTTAGGAATAAGGTTTTGTACATGTAGGTAGCACATGAGAAAATAAGTGGAAGGTGATCAAGTTTATATTAACATGTTAATGGCTTTGTTAAGGCTTTGCAAGAATGAAAAAATATTAATAATATAATATCACCTACCAATTAATTATACATCATTTATAAGTCAATTATTTGCATTATTATTATTCAATACTAATGATATAAAAATGCATTTTGTGATCTACTATTTATGCAAGTATTAAGCACAGGATCATGAAATAAACTGCACAATACTGTAATGGATAAACCAATTAAGTTTACATTTTCCTATAGCTAAGTCAGTCAGTTCTACTAGCAGCAGAGAACAATTATGCCCAACCTCTATTAAATGAAACAATCTTAAGAGCAAGTGATAGAAATATAATCATTTATGCTTGGGAAAATATTATGGAATGGTTCCAAATATGAAAAATATTAAGTTTTTTGGTTAAATTTTTTTAATTTAAAATTTAAATTTTTAAGTGAATTTTAAACTTTAAAAAAATTATTTAATTTTTTGGTTACTTACTTAAAATAACATTATATAGTTCTTGTTTTTGTAGAAATGCCAATTTCTTCTTTTGCCCTTCCAGACTGTATAGTGACCACAGGCCGTTTGTTCATATCTTCATTATTCTTCGAACCATGGTTGCACAATCAGACCCACGTACACTGGTTAAAAGCATCACCTAAAAGCAACAACAAAAATGTAGTACACTGACGAATTTTGAATATATATATATATATATATATATATATATATATATATATATATATATATATATATATATATATATATATATATATATATATATATATATATATATATATATATATATATATATATATATATATATGTATGTATGCCATATACATATATATGCTATGTTGTATGCTACAACTTGGCTGATAATAAAGCCATTCACAACTGCAGGCCTAATAAAAAAAGGAGGTGGCATAGCAATATCTTACAAAGATACCTTCATCTGCAATAGTGTCATTAGTAATAGAGACGACTATTGTGAATATACCTTTGCCAAGTTCTCCAGTAAATCCCTTAAATCCTCCTTGAACAAGAGGGTTTTTACTTGATCGAACCATATTCTTAACCTGCTGCAGGTAATTTTCAAATGGAAATGCTGAACATCTGTCCAAACTACCAAACTCTTTGGCATCAGAGGATGTGTGTGTTAGGCAGTGTACATTGTACACTAAAAAATCCTTACCATACAGCTCACGAGCCTTTAACACAAAGTACAGCAAAAGATCATGTGCATATTGGCTGTAATTTAACTGAATCAATTTAGGTGATACAAGAATAGAAATGGCTACACTCAGAGTCAGGAAATGGTCATACAATTCTTTGGGTAAGATTCCCTTCAGTACAATCTTACCGGTGTAGAGAAGGAGTTGCCTGTATTCAGTCGCTTTCCATCTATCAACCTCTGAAAGACTTCGAGGTTTACCTGTTCTCTTAGGCGTCGCTTTTTGGCCCGTGACATACGCTGCCATCTTGTGTGGTATTCTCTTCTTCTTTCTATAATGTGTGCATACATTCTGAAGGAGAAAGGCCAAGTGCTACATTACCAATTACTATTACAAGATTATTAGTAAAGTATTGTACTGCAAAAAGCAAATAAAATGGGGTAAACTAAACTTTGAAAACAAATAATAATTAAAACAGGTAAATTAGTAAAATAACAAAGGCTTAAGCAGACATGACTCTGCTTAAGCCATGTAAAGCAGACAGATAAGATGGCAATATATAAGGGGAAAAAATTAAAAAGCTAGGATATAAAACTAATTGAGATCAAAAGCATAAATTACTAAAGTAGGGGAAAAAATAACAAATGACTTCATAAAAAAATTATGCAATTGCCAACAGCAACTTGGTAGTACGAGTCTAAGTCTAAGAAACAAAAAAAATTTAAATGCTGTTATCTGCAATGAAACAATACATACTATTGCACGTACCGAAACATTGATGAATGTAAAAAATAGAGAACTATTTGCTGAATGTCCCATAAATGGATTTAAACTATTTTACACAAAGAGGGGGGAGAAGCCATGTATGTTAGGGAATATTTGAAATGTAGTCTCGAAAAGTACACAACTGTGATAGGAAAATTAGGTCACATGGAGGAGTGGGTCTGTATACTATGGAAGACCTTGTATGCTCGGAGCTCCTTAACATTACAAATGAGGTGGTAGAGGTATTGGGATTAAAAATAGAGAAAATAAATTTAGTGATTATTCTAATATACAAACCGCCAGATGCAACGGCCGAGGAATTCACAGAACAGATAAACAAAATGGAGAACTCGATACCTCATATTATCTTCCTAGGTGACTTCAACTTGCCTAGTCTAAGATGGAGAATAGCAAACAATAATATTATACCAGGAAATTTATCGAGACCTACCCACTCAGCTTCCTGGCAATACGTTAGTAATGAATAAATATGATATATTTACTCATTATAATGTTGGTGCTGAATGTACAACACGAAAAAACATAATTTTAATCTGAAAAAGGATCTTTTTATAAAGAAATTAGACGAAAATAAAGAGCTGGTGACGCCAAATCAAGTCGACGATCCAAGCGTCGGTTAGGTTAAGTTAGGTCAACCTAACCTATTATATTTATTCATTACTAACGTATTGCCAGGAAGCTTTGTGAAGCTTGTGTAGCTTGTGGTAGCTTGTGGTAATTAGACGGACCCTCATTTTAACAGAAACTTGGCTAAGTAAAGACTATACCCAACTCTACAACTTAGCTGGTTATAAAGGCATTCATAATTGCAGGCCTAGTAAAAAAGGAGGTGTTATACCAAAACAGATGCAGAACTAGGAAACAGGATTTCTTCAACAGAAATTTTGAAATTGTTCACAATTTTTGTTACACCAAAGTTGGAGTATGCAGCAGTTGTATGGTGTGCCCATATCTTAGAAAGCATATCAACAAACTGGAAACGGTGCAGAGACATGCCACTAAGTGGCATTAACTAAATGCCATTAAATATGCCAAATATACTACATAAATATACATACTACACATGCACAATAATTGTCCTGGGACCTCTGATATTCATAATATAATATAATATATATATATATATATATATATATATATATATATATATATATATATATATATATATATATATATATATATATATATATATATATATATATATATATATATATATATATACGTATATATAGGGCCATCAACACACCTCCAGCTAGGGCCACCAACACACCTCCAGGGCCATCAACACGCCTCCAGGGCCATCAACACAACACCACCATCAACACACCTCCAGCCAGGGCCACCAACACACCTCCAGCCAGGGCCACCAACACACCTCCAGCCAGGGCCATCAACACACCTCCAGCCAGGGCCACCAACACACCTCCAGCCAGGGCCACCAACACACCTCCAGCCAGGGCCACCAACACACCTCCAGCCAGGGCCATCAACACGCCTCCAGGGCCATCAACACAACACCACCACCAACACACCTCCAGCCAGGGCCACCAACACACCTCCAGCCAGGGCCACCAACACACCTCCAGCCAGGGCCACCAACACACCTCCAGCCAGGGCCACCAACACACCTCCAGCCAGGGCCACCAACACACCTCCAGCCAGGGCCACCAACACACCTCCAGCCAGGGCCACCAACACACCTCCAGCCAGGGCCACCAACACACCTCCAGCCAGGGCTACCAACACACCTCCAGCCAGGGCCACCAACACACCTCCAGCCAGGGCCACCAACACACCTCCAGCCAGGGCCATCAACACACCTCCAGCCAGGGCCGCCAACACACCTCCAGCCAGGGCCGCCAACACACCTCCAGCCAGGGCCACCAACACACCTCCAGCCAGGGCCACCAACACACCTCCAGCCAGGGCCACCAACACACCTCCAGCCAGGGCCACCAACACACCTCCAGCCAGGGCCGCCAACACACCTCCAGCCAGGGCCGTCAACACACCTCCAGCCAGGGCCACCAACACACCTCCAGCCAGGGCCACCAACACACCTCCAGCCAGGGCCACCAACACACCTCCAGCCAGGGCCACCAACACACCTCCAGCCAGGGCCACCAACACACCTTCAGGGCCATCAACACAACACCACCAGCAACACACCTCCAGCCAGGGCCACCAACACACCTCCAGCCAGGGCCACCAACACACCTCCAGCCAGGGCCACCAACACACCTCCAGCCAGGGCCACCAACACACCTCCAGCCAGGGCCACCAACACACCTCCAGCCAGGGCCACCAACACACCTCCAGCCAGGGCCACCAACACACCTTCAGGGCCATCAACACAACACCACCATCAACACACCATCCAGCCTACCACCACAAGCTTATAAATATACTACACATGTCTAAGAGCAAATAAAAGAAAACAGTTACCTTAACTATTGAAGATGCAGCAGGATTTTGTGGATAAGCCAGCAGCAGTCCCTCTCGACACGGTTTTAAAATGGCGGCGACTACCACAACATGCAACGAGCCTAAAGAATGTCCAGCGCTAGCATTATCTAAACGCTATTATATATTATCAAGCAATACGGAAATCTAAAATAAAAAAATGATACAAATAATTGTATTAAATATTTATTTGCAATTACAATACCTCGGGAATATATTTTTGCGTTAGCAAAACATATTAAGTTCGTATTTAGTTTAACTCATTTAAATTCTTTACAAATAATAACCTGATTTTACCTGATGGCCATTAACATTAATGTTTTATGTTGATACATTTCATACCCTTATTATTTCAATTTCTTTCTTTATTATGCACCCCATACCCATCCCGTGGGCGGTGGTGTAAAGGATTACAGAGGCACATAATGGGTTCAGGAACTGAACTCTCTAGTTTGTTTAGCTAAGCAAATAACAATTTTTGACGCTAGTTACAAAATTATTAATGTTATATATACATGTACACACTCTCATACATACATGTACATATATATATATATATATATATATATATATATATATATATATATATATATATATATATATATATATATATATATATATATATATATATATATATATACGTATACATATATACATACACATGCATATTTATAATCACCCACACAAATACACACATCAATAATCTCTGTGTCACTTATTTCATACATGTTCTTGTAGAACATTCTATTGCGAACACATTGGGCGCTGCCCAATAAACTCGCCCCTCGGGGCAAAATTATTTTTTTTTTTTAATCTTGGTGGAACATAAAATGGCCGCCTGTGTTTATGCTGTCGTCAGATGGCGCTGTGACGTCACAGATGAGGGAAGCACGTACTGCGCATTAATGCCTCGATCCCTCGTTATTTATTTATTTTATTTATTTATATATATACAAGAACGTACATTGGGGGGTTAAGAGACAACATAGAGCTTAAGTTAGAATTATAATCTTGTAAAACCACTAGCTTGCATATATAGCGTTTCGGGCAAGTCCTTAAACTAATCTTTGAGCAAATTCTTAAACAGAGTTTTAGAGAAATAATTAAATGTAAAATTGATAAAAAGTGTTTAACAGGTACATTACAGCTTTACTTTACAAGTACAGATGATTTTAAGTAGGATAATTACAGTAAAATTGTCAAAAAATTGTTTACAGGTACGATGCAAGAATTTTCGACACAAAAGCAGATCAGAACAATACACAATAATGAACAAGGAATCCTAAGTACAATTAGGAAAACATCTCAGGGTTATACATTGGATTACTGAAGCACAATATGAGGATCATTACAAATAGTAATGCAGTAGAATATGCACTCATATTCTATTATTAAGTTAATATTAAGTTCCTTCCTCATGTTAAGTATCTTTGTGGTACTAGGGACATCCAAGGATTATCTTCAAGGCTTCGTTCTGCAAGTTTTCAAGCCCTTTAAGCTTTCTTTCAGTCATCAAGGCAAGCAGAGATGCAACATAATCCACTACCTCCTTTATGAACTGGCGTTACTCTTGCGTTTTTAAGGATATCAGGGAAGGTATGACACTCAAGGGATTTGTTGAACAGCAGAGCTATAGGTGGTGCAAGGGCATATGGGAGGCGCTCTTGTATACAATGGATGGGATTTCACTGATGTTCCCAGCTTTGGTTTTTAGTGAATGTATGATGGACACAACATCTGACGGGCTGACTGGTGAGAGGAGAAGAGAGTTTGGATAGCTGCCTGAGAGATATGTGTTGATATGTGTCTGACTCTGTGGGATTTTACTTGCAAGGTTAGCACCAATCGATGAAAAGAAGCTATTAAATTCATTCGCCATTTCTAAGTCAGATGACAGTGTAAGGCCATCCTTAGAGAGTGTTATCTGGTTGTGGGAGTGTTGTTTAGTTCCCAGGATGTTAGAGATGGTATTCCATGTGCTTTTCATGTTGCCTTTTGCTTCTTTGAATCTAGTCTCATAGTATGAAAGTTTTGCTTTTCTTATGATACTGGTAAGCACTGACGAGTACCTTTTAACTACTTCCATTGGAATTAGGCCACTCCTAAATTTCTTTTCGTATTCATGTTTTTTGTTGGTTGATTTAATTATGCCACTTGTGAGCCACGGGTTATTTTTTCTTTTATCAGTTACTTGTTTGGTAAGGAGGGGACAGTGAGTGTTGTAGAGGCTTAGAGTTTTGTAGAGAAAGAGGTTAGTTGATGAGTTTATATCCTGTGAATTATTAAATTCAGATTCCCAGTTAATATTATGAAGTGCATTAGAGAGATTGCCTAAAGCTGATTCACTATGTAGCCTGAATGAAAGTTTTTTGGTTTCTGGTGGTGATGTGTCAATGTTTGCTATGAGGAAAGTAGGATAGTGGTCAGTTGTTCTGTCATAAATTACCCCAGATGTAAGGGGAGCTGTTATATTAGTCCAAAGGTGATCCAGGGTAGTGGCAGATGTTTGAGTGACTCGGGTGGGCTTGGTGATTGTGGGGATTAGCATACAGGAGTGCATGCTGTTACGGAAATAGTCAACTTGAGGGTTGTTTTCAACATTCAATAAAGAAATTCTGGAGGGCTTCTGTGCAAGGGTTAGGATGAGCTAGCCTAAGCATTTTTATACCAATTTGACAGTTATTTTCAGTAACACGATAAACAACGCTCGGAATATTAAGTTCCTTTCTCATATTAAGTATCTTTGTGGTACGAGGGCACCCAAGGATTATCCTCACGGCTTCGTTCTGCAATTTTTCAAGCCCTCCAAGCTTTCTTTCAGGATGCCTTAAAGTTAGTTTAGTTCATTTATTATGCACCCCATACCCATCTTGTGGGCAGTAGTGGAAAGGGTTGCAGAGGCACATAATGGGCTCAGGGACTGAACCCCACAATTCATTTAGCTAAGCAAGTTACAATCTTGATGAGCTAGTTACAAAATTCAGTATAAGTCGTCACATCAACAATGGGTTCGAGATCGATCACAAGTACAGTTTCTAAATTAAGCAACTGACATATGTGGAGAGCTAGTGTCACAATTGATATGTTTGTCCTGCACACCGCCCCCCATCCAGTGGGCAGCGGTGGATAGGTTACAATCACTTTGTTACTACTTACAGTTAGCAAACTGGGGATATTTGGCTAAAATTTCTGGTACCAGATAATTTTGAATGAAATATTGACACATCGTTGGTACATTGGTTATAAAATTGTCTCTGAATTCACTATCACATAGTGACGGAGGGTGTGCGAATAATTTTGTTGACAGTTAACATTTGGTCAGGTCTACATCGGCAGATAATGAGAATTCCCAGAATTACTTGTAACCGAGTCTAAGCCGAGCAGTAGTAACATCTAGAAGTCTGCTGATTTTATTGGATGAACCATAGATGTGTCGCTCCTCTTGCATAATAGTATTGAACGAAAGTTAATCTCCCCAAACAATTTCGCGTTTTGGGCAAGTTACCCCTCCACTCTCTCCATTTTTTTTGGACATTCCCTGGTAGTGTGCGGAAATACTGAAAAGTGTATACTCTTTTCAACTTTGTCACCTTAATTCTCGTCCTATGTCTTTCATTTTGGTATCAATGCGTTCGCAATAGAATTCCCAACAGAACTATGTGAATATAATGTCAAAGACAGCAGCGCGCTCCACCCGCCGACAAGATGAATGTAGGCCAAGGGTACCAGAAAAAGAAAGCTGAGCGTGATAATACTGAAAAGTGTATACCCTTTTCAACTTTGTTACCTCAATTCTCATCCTAGGTTTTTCAATTTAGCATCAATGTGTTCGCAATAGAATTCTCTACAGGACTAAAGGCATATAAACTCCAAAAGCCCGGCTTACCATCCGCAACAAACAGAGAAAGCGAGAGCGTGTTACCAGGGAGCGCACAAGAGCGATAAAATGTATACACTCTTTTCATTCTGGTCACCTCAATTGTCATCCTAGGTCTTTCATTTTGGTATCAATGTGTTCGCAATAGAATTTCCAACCGGAATTTATGCATGAAATGTCAAAAACAGCAGCGTGCTCCACCCTCTGACGTGATGAAAGCACGGCGGACCATCCACACAAAACAGAGAAAGTGAGAGAAAGTAACCTGGGAGCACTCTAGTGCAATGTAATGTGAACACACTTTTCACTTTGGTTACCTCAATTCTCGTCATATGTCTTTCATTTTGGTATCAATGTGTTCGCAATTGTATCTGCTGGCATTTTACCCTTTGCTTGGATCTGAAGGGTTTTAGGCTCACCACGATGCAATCTGATAGTACCACACGTGTATATACCTATCTTCAAGCAGCAATTCACTCATTCAAACCGACTTATAATAGTTATCCATATATAAATGGTAATCTTTGTTCTACCTGTTAACCTGTCATATGAAGAAAGATTGTCAAAGCTTATATTACATTCTCTAGAAAAGCAAAGAATTGGGAGTGACATATGGTAGAGGTGCACAATGGGATGAATGGACATAACAAAGGGGACATTAATGGGGTATTAAAAGTAGCAACACAAGACAGAACTCGAAACAAAGTGTAAAAATTGGAAAAATTTAGATTTAGGAAAGAACTGCATGAGTAAATACACTGGGTTTGTACCTTAAGGTTCATGTATGCAATATTACAGAGTTCCAGTTAACTCCCATGCATGCAATTAATTTATGTTATGTTTATGTTTTTTATGTTAAAATGTTTTTATTGATTTGTTTGTATATTTTCATAAGTAAAGCATGCTTACCGTCTTATTCCAAGTTTTATGATAACTTTACAATGTTTAAAACATAAAGTTCAATATATATTCTGGTTTTCATACAGGAATTATACGTTAATATAACATTATAATAACGTAATGATGTCGTGTAAATAACGTTATACTGACGTCATATAAATGTTATATTTATGTTATAAGAACGTAAATTGGATAGCTTTACAGAAAGTAAACAAAAAAACTAAATGTTGACTGAAAATTATTTATTCTTAAATATAAAGCATGAAAACATTATAATACCATAGCATTTACTATTATTTTTAAATTTTTACATAAATCTTAAAAAACTGTGTCATAAGAATATATGTTTTTAGTTATATCCTTTGGTTTTAAGAATGTCAGATATACGTATTTATGTCAAAAGTTACAGTATTACCTTTGTGGAACCATTTAAAAACGTCCACAAACGTTCTGTGTTTGCTGGGGAAGAGGCACAAGATGATACATGCAGATAATAGGCTAAACACTTTGAGTGTGGAAGATAATTAAGAAAATATTGAAGGATAATAAGGCACATAGTGGTATATTAACTTACCTTTAATCACAATGTCAGTTGGATGTTCTTCAGAGGTAATTATATTTCGTTTGTGAAAAACACTTCACCATGGAAGGTAAAAATCTGAAGATATTTTAATATATTGTTCTTTTATGAAAGTTAGATGACCAAGCAAGAACTACAGAAGCTGTCACTGTAGGAAAACTCGAAATTGCTTATAAGTATATAAATATCTATTTAGTTTAGCAAAGATAAAACAAAGCTTTAAATGTTTTTCTTCATATATATGTAAATAATAATGTGCTATGTTTTTGCTCTCTGTGGAAATTGATATAAAATTCAATATACTCTGTTGCTAAATTATGGACATTTTTGTTGTAAAATTATTTAGCATTGGAGTTGGTGAAGAAGACAGTCTGAGATGTACTTAAGATGAGATCATTTGATTGGTAGGGAAATGTATATTAATGAAGGAATTTTCTCATCAGATTCAAATGCAAACTGATGTCCATTCTTTATTTTTTGTTTAGGGCTCTTTATGAGTTCTACTCCTGATTATAAATATTTCACCAAAAAGTTTATTGACGGCAGACTGGTATTTATAACTGTCAGTGAAGTGACTATGAATTTTAAATTTATATTACTCTAGAAATTTATATCACACTAAATTTACCAGAAATTTATATTACTCTAGCCTAACTTTATCAGATATGCTGTAATTGTCTTGGAATATTAATTTACCCGAGGGCCACAAACCCTAGTGGCCTTGATGAGAATAGGAAGCCAACGGCTTGTTGAATTTCTTCCCCCCCCCCCTTCCCGGTTCCCCCATTTACTTTGATGATCTTTTCCAGGTATATTTTGAAATTCAGCACAGTTTTGGCAGCTATGTTTTTGGCGGGTGGGCAGTTCCATGGATCAATAACCCTGTGGGGTTAAAAAAAACCTGATTCGAAGTTATATTAGCCTGATGACCAGACCACACACTAGAAATTGAAGGGACGACGACGTTTCGGTCCATCCTGGACCATTCTCAAGTCGATTGAGAATGGTCCAGGACGGACCGAAACGTCGTCGTCCCTTCAATTTCTAGTGTGTGGTCTGGTCAACATACTTCAGCCACGTTATTGTGACTCATCGCCTGCATATTAGCCTGATTACCAATTATATTAGCCTGACTGGCATAATCCTCTGACAGTTATATTATCCAAACTGGCAATTATATTAGGATGATTGTGAATTACATAAGCCTGACTGGCAATTATATTAGGATGACTGTCAATTTATATCAAAGGAATATTTATTTATGTTGTGGTACTAGTGGGTTCCATTACATCTGTCAATGAAGAAGTTTCAGATTAGGATTAGCATTTAGGAACAAGGTTCTGTACATGTAAATATCACAAGAGAATGTGCAAAGCGTCTGTATATTTAACATGTTCAAGGATTTAAAGAGAGATTCTGTGTGTTATTTCAAGACAGTTTTATAGTTCTCATAGCAGATTTTTGTTGGTTGATGATGGGCTTGAGGTAATTTGCAGTGCATGAATGAACCCCATGCATAGATACCATATGTTAAGATACCAACCCTAATTTACAAAAAAAGCATCTAGATCTTTAGCTCCAGCCATTGCATTGCTCTAAAACAAATCACTTGAGCTCCAAATCTTTCCTGATATTCTAAAAAAACAGACATACTAAACTTAGTCCATAAAAGTGGCAATCTCACTGAAGTTAACAATTTTAGACGTATATCAATTCTGCCAGTGATGTCTAAAATATTTTAAAGACTTAATCTACAAACAGCCTTACTCCTATTTAGCAAAACAAAATATACTTAGTTCTTGCCATAATTGCTACAGGCCCCAAAAAAGACCAATCATGCACCGATTAGTATGATTAACTTGACATATGCAGCTCTTGGAAAAAATGGGTACCCTGTTCATTTATTTGTTGAACTACATAAGACTTTTTGACACTGTTAACACATTAACCTTCTTAAATTACAACATTATGGAGTAAGAGGTCACTCACTCCAATACCTACAATCTTGTCTCATTGACAGGCTCCGCTATGTCTCTTTGAATGATTGCAATTCTCCCACTCTAGCCATTAACACCGGAGTTCCACCGGGCAGTATTCTTCGCCCTCTCGTCTTTCTCATCTCCCCCTCCCTCTCCAGCCCATTGCCATTGTGATGGGGCTTGGTTGGCAGATGCTACCTTACTTTGAGGTTACCTTGAGGTGTTTTCGGGACTTAGCGACCCCACGGTCCGGTCGTCGACCAGGCCTCCTCGTTGCTGGACTGGTCAACCAGGCTGTTGGATGCGGCTGCTCGCAGACTGAAGTATGAGTCACAGCCTGGTTGATTAGGTATTCTTTGGAGGTGCTTATCCAGTAATCTCTTGAGCACTGTGAGGGGCCGGCTAGTTATGCCCCTCATGTGTAGTGGAAGCGTGTTGAACAGTCTCGGGCCTCTGATGTTGATAGAGTACCTGTTACCTAATACCTGGTACCTTATTAACTTCATGTAACCTTCCCTACCCCTAAATGTCAACCCATGTCTTATTTTTTTAAACAATGCTGTGTGTTGACCAACTTATATATTGGCTATTTTCTACCATGTTCCCCCTTTTTTTTATCTTTTATTTTTTCTTTCAACACAATTTTTACTTTAAGCTCAATTACTATTAAGTTTTAGTCTAAGTGTTTTTTCCCAACCTCACCTTGCCCGAAACTCTCTGCGTACTAGTGGCTTTAGGTATTGTATGTACTAGCTCTATCTATAAATCCAACATTATGTTTGTAACTAATCTTCTATGTATGTACTTTTACCTGAATAAAAATTTGATTATATTTGATTTGTTGCACCTCTGCTTTTTATTGGGGGAATTCTCTACATCCTGCCATGCCTTCTGGTCTCATGTGATGTTATTTCTGTGTGCAGGTTTGGAACCAGCCCCTCTACTATTTTCCATGTGTAAATTATAATGTATCTCTATTACATTTTACATTAGTAAAAGTGCTACCTTGGGTAAAATGACAATGTAATACTGTAACATTCTATGCGGTTAACATTTAATTGCCGGGAAGGGGGGGGTGCCAGACGCCCCCCCCTGTTAGATTAAGAACTTGCCCAAAACTATGTGGCTTTGCAATAATTGTAAGAACACCACTGTTATGTACTCTGACAAATCCAATGTACCTTCTTGTATATAACACAAACAAATATGTAAATAAATAAATATTGAACTGATAAATTCAATGAACTTTGGATGAGAAGGGATAGATAGTAATTTCTTTGGAAGAACAATATTGGATGAGAAGGAAGGATAGTAATTTACAGGATCCCCGAGATCCTCATGAAATGAATTGATTGTGTATTTGCTATTTGTACCCATAGGCTAAAGCTATTAGCTCTTGGATTCCGCCTTTGTAACCATCTGCTGTCTAATATACTGACTCCCGACCTAATTTTCTCTCTTGTCTAGTATTACACACACACATTCCCAGGATAAAGATTCAGAGAATCTGATTCCTTTCACATCACTAATCTGATATCTTTCTGCTCACTTAGAAAGTCCTCTGTCATATATGGTGCAATAAACCCATCTGGCCTTGTTGTTTTCTATTGATAATAACTTTAGTCTCCACAAACTTGTGTGCTTGGGTAACATTTAAGAGACATTCTTAATGGTTCAACTATAGACGAATGTGATAGAAATGCTACTGGATTTTTGTGGTCTCAATTCTTACCTGATCTGAAATGTTAATTAAAATAGTTCTGCTTAGAGCTAGCTATACGCTACTAATTCCATTTGAATACTATAATTCTAAAACATATTTGCATGCACTCAAAAGATCTTGAATTTATCAAGCGAGGAGTGAATGTAAATAATCTTCAAGGAATGAGTATGGGGTGTAAAATAAATTACTAATCACAGATTATGACACTGATATTCGTGCTCTACTTTGGGGTCAATAAAATACATGATTATTTTCAGAACATATACTTTAATGACAAATATTTGAAAAGATATTTAAAGTTGAAATATTTATCTTTAAAAAAGATAAAACCTCCTTGCACTACACAAGTATTGATGAAATATGACATATTTACCAACTATAATGATGGCATTGAATGTAGTGTTCATGTGTCCGGATACCGGCAATAATATAGAATTATTTATTTAAAAATATAATGCCTCTCACATAAATTATATATATTACTTGAAATGTAGCTACAGTAATGTTTACATCTCTGCCTTTCTTCTGACATATAAATCTTGAAGGTTAATTAGCATATATATGCATGTTAATTAGACAATTGATTTGCTTGTGTGTAGCTCTCCACACACCCAGAGCGGGTCCATGTATTTTCCCAAAGCTATATCCATAGTTACCTAGTGCTACTCTGGCCTTCTAGTATTACACAAGTAATGAAGATATAAGACATATTTACCCCCTATAATGATGTTATTGAATGTATTATTAATATGAATGCATGTTAATTACACAATTTATTGGTTAATGTGTACGGTTCTACACACACACCCAGAGCGAGTCCATGTATTTACCCAAAAGCCACCCATAGCTACCTAATCATACCCCAAAATTTCCTTGCATTATATAAGTAATGAAGAAATACGTCATATTTATCTATTATAATGATGGTATGTAATGTAGAATTTGGAAAAACATGGTTTTACTCTGAACTAATCTCTGGATACGTAAGTGCATAGTAGTAGTGCATACAAGTAGCGAACGCATACCAGCGAATAATCATCAGCATCTATATAACAAAACTATTGTCCCATGGAGTTAATTTCACTTCCAGATACCTATTTTTCAATACAATTTCAATATTTTCTGGCTATTTATGCTAAATATTATTGTAACTATGCATTATTAGAGTTTATGCCATTATTTCAATTTGTGACAATTTGAGCAGAGTAGTGCGACGTGTGTACAAGAGGCTGATATGCCAGCAAACACTCTCCAGGCAACAATCTGTCTTGGATAAGTCGCTCCACAACATTGACGCTTGGATCGTCGACTTGATTTGGCGTCACCAACTTTTTATTTTCGTCTAATTTCTTTATAAAAAGATACTTTTTCAGATTAAAATTATGTTTTTTCGTGTTGTACATTCAGCACCATTATAATGAGTAAATATATTATATTTATTCATTACTAACGTATTGCCAGGAAGCTTTCTGATGCTTGTATAGCTTGTGTTAGCTTGTGGTAATTAGACGGACCGAGCTGAACAGGATACGGTTTTAAAATGGCGGCGACTATCACAACATGCAACGAGCCTAAAGAATGTCCAGCTCTAGCATTATCTAAGCGCTATTATATATTATCACGCAATACGAAAATCTAAAATAAAAAAAATGTTACAAATAATTGTATTAAATATTTATTTGCAATTACAATACCTCGGGAATATATTTTTGCGTTAGCAAAATATATTAAGTTCGTATTTAGTTTAACTCATTTAAATTCTTTACAAATAATAACCTGATTTTACCTGATGGCCACTAACATTAATGTTTTATGTTGATACATTTCATACCCCTATTATTTCAATTTCTTTCTTTATTATGCACCCCATACCCATCCTGAGGGCGGTGGTGTAACCCAGCAAACACAGAACGTTTGTGGACGTTTTTAAATGGTGCCACAAAGGTAATACTGTAACTTTTGACATAAATACGTATATCTGACATTCTTAAAACCAAAGGATATAACTAAAAACATATATTCTTGAGACACAGTTTTTTAAGATTTATGTAAAAATTTAAAAATAATAGTAAATGCTATGGTATTATAATGTTTTCATGCTTTATATTTAAGAATAAATAATTTTCAGTCAACATTTAGTTTTTTTTGTTTACTTTCTGTAAAGCTATCCAATTTACGTTCTTATAACATAAATATAACATTTATATGACGTCAGTATAACGTTATTTACACGACATCATTACGTTATTATAATGTTATATTAACGTATAATTCCTGTATGAAAACCAGAATATATATTGAACTTTATGTTTTAAACCTTGTAAAGTTATCATAAAACTTGGAATAAGACGGTAAGCATGCTTTACTTATGAAAATATACAAACAAATCAACAAAAACATTTTAACATAAAAAACATAAACATAACATAAATTAATTGCATGCATGGGAGTTAACTGGAACTCTGTAATATTGCATACATGAACCTTAAGGTACAAACCCAGTGTATTTACTCATGCAGTTCTTTCCTAAATCTAAATTTTTCCAATTTTTACACTTTGTTTCGAGTTCTGTCTTATGTTGCTACTTTTAATACCCCATTAATGTCCCCTTTGTTATGTCCATTCATCCCATTGTGCACCTCTACCATATGTCACTCCTAATTCTTTGCTTTTCTAGAGAATGTAATATAAGCTTTGACAATCTTTCTTCATATGACAGGTTAACAGGTAGAACAAAGATTACCATTTATATATGGATAACTATTATAAGTCGGTTTGAATGAGTGAATTGCTGCTTGAAGATAGTTATATACACGTGTGGTACTATCAGATTGCATCGTGGTGAGCCTAAAACCCTTCAGATCCAAGCAAAGGGTAAATGCCAGCAGATACAATTGCGAACACATTGATACCAAAATGAAAGACATATGACGAGAATTGAGGTAACCAAAGTGAAAAGAGTGTTCACATTACATTGCACTAGAGTGCTCCCGGGTTACTTTCTCTCACTTTCTCTGTTTTGTGCAGATGGTACGCCGTGCTTTTGGAGTTTATATGCATTTAAACCTGTAGATAATTCTATTGCGAACACATTGATACCAAAATGAAAGACCTAAGATGACAATTGAGGTGACCAAAATGAAAAGAGTGTATACATTTTATCGCTCTTGTGCGCTCCCTGGTAACACACTCTCGCTTTCTTTGTTTGTTGCGGATGGTAAGCTGGGCTTTTGGAGTTTATATGCCTTTAGTCCTGTAGAGAATTCTATTGCGAACACATTGATGCCAAATTGAAAACCTAGGATGAGAATTGAGGTAACAAAGTTGAAAAGGGTATACACTTTTCAGTATTACCACGCTCTCTACTGTAATGAGAGTTGCCTGAGGGTGGCTCAGCTTTCTTTTTCTGGTACCCTTGGCCTACATTCATCTTGTCGGCGGGTGGAGCGCGCTGCTGTCTTTGACATTATATGCACATAGTTCTGTTGGGAATTCTATTGCGAACGCATTGATACCAAAATGAAAGACATAGGACGAGAATTAAGGTGACAAAGTTGAAAAGAGTATACACTTTTCAGTATTTCTGCACACTACCAGGGAATGTCCCAAAAAAAATGGAGAGAGTGGAGGGGTAACTTGCCCAAAATGCGAAAGTGTTTGGGGAGATTAACTTTCGTTCAATACTATTATGCAAAAGGAGCCACACATCTATGGTTCATCCAATAAAATCAGCAAACTTCTAGATGTTACTACTGCTCGGCTTAGACTCGGTTACAAGTATTTCTGGGAATTCTCATTATCTGCCGATGTTGACCTGACCAAATGTTAACTGTCAACAAAATTTTTTGCACACCCCTCCGTCACTATGTGATAGTGAATTCAGAGACAATTCTATAACCAATGTACCAACGATGTGTCAATATTTCATTCAAAATGATCTGGTACCAGAAATTTTAGCCAAATATCCCCAGTTTGCTAACTGTAAGTAGTAACTAAGTGATTGTAACCTATCCACCGCTGCCCACTGGATGGGGAGCGGTGTGCAGGACAAACATATCAATTGTGACACTAGCTCTCCACATATGTCAGTTGCTTAATTTAGAAACTGTACTTGTGATCGATCTCGAACCCATTGTTGATGTGACGACTTATACTGAATTTTGTAACTAGCTCATCAAGATTGTAACTTGCTTAGCTAAATGAATTGTGGGGTTCAGTCCCTGAGCCCATTATGTGCCTCTGCAACCCTTTCCACTACCGCCCACAAGATGGGTATGGGGTGCATAATAAATGAACTAAACTAACTTTAAGGCATCCTGAAAGAAAGCTTGGAGGGCTTGAAAAATTGCAGAACGAAGCCTTGAGGATAATCCTTGGGTGCCTTCGTACCACAAAGATACTTAATATGAGAAAGGAACTTAATATTCCGAGCGTTGTTTATCGTGTTACTGAAAATAACTGTCAAATTGGTATAAAAATGCTTAGGCTAGCTCATCCTAACCCTTGCACAGAAGCCCTCCAGAATTTCTTTATTGAATGTAAACATTGTTTCAAATAGATAAATAAAATTAGAACTGAACTCAGAAAGTATCAGATTTATAATTTGTACCAAGAGAGACAACAATAGCACTTTCCTGCACTGTAGGAAATTACACCCTTTTCAATTTTAATCCCTCCCTTTCCATCAAAGGAGCAAATTAGAGATCAGTCCCAGCTTTGTTTTGAGGCAAAGCTCAACGTCTTAAGCCATATTGATGCTCTGTCCACAGAGCATTCTCTCTCTCAAATCATATACACTGAAGGTTTCCTAGAGCGCCCAACGGGTGCAGCTGGAAGTGCAGTTGTCCTGGCAATAGGATATGACTTATATTTTGAGTGGGGAGTCCGTATAAACAACTGGGCCTCTACCCTTCAGACTGAACTATTTGCCTTGCTCCTTGCACTGAAATGTGTACAAGTATCCAAACTTGATACATTAATTGTAAGTGACTCTTTATCATCCTTAATTGCTCTCAACTCTTTAAGACATAACTGTAACATGCTTGTGTCTGAAGCTAGACACAAATACAATAACAACTTGAGGAACCTTATCATAAACAATAATCTCAACAAAAATCACATAGTTCTCAGAGGTGATTTCAATATTGACCTAGGGCTACAAAATAACCCTCAAGTAGACTATTTCCTCAACAGCATGAATTCCTGTATGCTCATCCCTGCAATCACCAGGCCCACATGAGTCACTCAAACATCTGCGACTACCCTGGATCACTGATGGACCAACATAACAGCTCCTCTTACATCAAGTATAATCACTGACAGAACAACTGACCACTATCCTACCTTCCTTGTAGCCGACGTGGCCATAACACCACCAGGTAACAAGAAAATTACCTTTAGGTTACAATGTGAAGCGGCAATAGGCAATCTCACAAATGCCCTCCACAATGTAAACTGGGAATCTAAATTTATCAATACACAGGATAATAATTCGTTAACTAGCCTCTTTCCAAAATTTAAAGCCTTTACAATACTTATTGTCCTCTCCTCACCAAGCAAGTAACTGGCAAAAAGGTTAAATAATCCCTGGCTCACTAATGGCATACTTAAAGCAATCGACAAGAAACATGAATATGAAAAAAAATCTTAGGATTGGCCTAGTTGGAAAAGAAGTAGTTAAGAGGTACTCATCAGTGCTTACCAGTATAATAAGAGCAAAGCGTTCCTATTACGAGAATAGATTCAAAGAAGCAAAAGGCAACATAAAAAGCACATGGAGAGCCATCTCTACCATCCTAGGAGCTAAACAACATTTACATAATAAGATAAAAATCTCCAAGGATGGTTATACACCTGCAACAGATCTTGAAACAGCAACTGAATTTAATAGCTTCTTTTCATCGTTTGGTGCTCACCTTGCCCGAAAAATCCCAGAGACTCAGACATATGTTACCACATATCTTTCACGCAGCTATCCAAACTCTCTTCTCCTCTCTCCGGTCAGCCCTACAGATGTTGTGTCCATCATTCACTCGCTAAAAACCAAAGCTGGGAACATTAGTGAAATACCATCGATGGTACACAGGCGTGCCTCCCATGCCCTTGCACCATCCATAGCACTGCTGTTCAACAAATCCCTAGAGTGTCATACATTCCCTGATATCCTTAAAAAAGCAAGAGTAACGCCAGTTCATAAAGGAGGTAACACGGCAGACATAAATAATTACAGACCCATATCGAATCTACCTATATTATCAAAAATATTTTTTTTTTTTTTACAAACAGCTCTACTCCAATCTTGTAAAATTCAATATACTAAGTCCCTGTCAGTTTGGCTTCCGCTCCCAAAAGAGTACCAATGATGCTATTGTTAGTCTGCTTGACTTAATCTTCTCAGCCCTTGACAAAAGTGAGTTTCCAATTGAACTCTTCATCGGCCTGAGAAAGGCCTTTGATACTGTTAACCATAACTACCTCTTACTTAAATTCCACCATTATGGAATCCGTGGCCTTGCCCTAAACGATATCCGATCCTATCTTAGTAACAGACACCAATATGAAGCCATCAATGATATAACCTCTCCCACTCTACCACTTACCGTAAAGGTGCCACAGAGCAGCATCCTAGGGCCCTCCTGTTTCTCATATACATCAATGATCTCCCTAATGTCTCTAACATGCTTAAACCTATATTGTTGGCTGATGATACTACTCATCTACTCTGACCCTAACCCACTCCTGTTAAATAATGTTGTAAACAATTAATTAAAAAAAGTCTACTTGTGGATGTCAACCAACAAACCTCACACAAAACATAGAAAAGACCTACTATATCTTATTTGGAAACAAATCAACAAATGCAATTCAGCTTCAGATAGATAATGTAAACATTAGCAATAAAAATGATGGAAAGTTTCTTAGCCTATACTTAGACAAGAGACTCAACTTCCGCTCCCATATACAACACATAACTAAAAAGGTTTCTAAAACAGTTGGTATACTGTTTAAGATCAGATATTATGTACCCTACTCTGCTCTCCTCTCACTCTATTATGCACTTATCTATCCCTATCATTCTTATGGTGTTTGTGCTTGGGGTTCAACCTCTGCAAAACTACCTCAAGCCCATCATCATCCAGTAAAAATCTGCTATCAGGACAATAACTAACTCTACCTTCAGACAACACACAGCTCCCATGTTCAAATCCTTAAACATGCTAAACAAATTCACTCCATACATTCTCCTGTGTAAATTACGTTTATAAAGCCCTTTTTCTAAGTGCAAACCCTGTTCTGAAACTCTTCCTGGACAGATGTAATAGAACACATGGCCACCCCACCAGACATAAATATCTCTTTGATATCCCCAGAGTCAAACTTAATCTATGTAAACACTCTATGTAAATAAAGGGACCTAGTCTATGGAACTCACTCCCTTATAATGATTTGAAAAGCTGTCCAACTTCTGCCATATTCAAAAATAAAACCAAAAAGTACCTGTAGTACTTTTTAAGTACGAGGGAGTAATGCGCAAAGCGTCCCTCACCTGTGACGTCACAACGTCACCTGACGCCATATCAACACAGCGGCCATTTTGTCGTCAGTTCAGTCATGGCGAGGACAAACCCTTCATGCAAACTGCACCTACTATCAAGAAGAAGAAGATTTTGTGTTCCACCGATAGTATTCTCGTAAGTAAACACTTATATTTTATTATATTAATTGATTCTATTTTTCTGTAATAAAGGTCCAAGGGTACTGTGTTGGGAGGTGAGGGCTGTTACTGGTGTCTGTGGGGATGTGAGGACTTGTACCAACCACTATCACCACCAGTACCTTGTCTTGCACCCTGCTTAGTATTCCTATTGAGATATGAAATATTATTGCATTCATATAATTATTCATTCACAGTCATTACTATTTTTATGGGCTATGTTCTGTTACCCTAATGCTTTTTATTCCTGGGCATGTCCATTTACTCTCCAGCCCTTCACAAGCCACTGCTGCACCCCCTCCATGCCCATACTTACTGTGCTTATTCTTACAGCACTGCACTGCATTATGTGGTGCTCACTGCCTGGACACCTTGGCAATGTAGAGACAGATATTCTGCAATACCGTGATATTAGCAGTAGAGTGATAAGCTGACACACGGGAGGTACAATGGAAAGAAGTTGAGTATCAACTCTTGTAATTTATATTGCTTCCAGTGAGTTTTTAGTTTTCTTATAATCACTATGTTATCTATCCTCTACAACCTAGTTATCTGCTTGATACATGCATTATAGGGTTCTGGTAGTTGTTCTACTCACCAAGCCCTTCCAAGGCCAGGCTTGACATGTGAGAGCTTGATCCAACAGGCTGTTGCTTGGACAGGCCCCTCAGGCCCACATATCCACCACAGCCTTGTTTGTCCAGCACTTCTTGAAGATGTTCAGGTTTTCTCTTGAAGATGTCGACGGTTGTTCCAGCAATACTGTATTTCTTTTATTGCTGAAAACATGTTTTCAGCCATAAAAAAAATAATCCTGAATCCAGAAAAAAATCCCTTTTGTATCATTTGGAAATTTTCAAATATTGCTGATCAAACCTGAGTCTAAATTATTTGTATATATTATGAATTACAGAGGTCCCAGGACAGAGTTTTGAGGAACTCCACTTACATTTTCCCACTCTGATTTAACCCCATTTATACAAACTCATTCTTATCTTTTAGCTAATCATTTATTGTACACACCATACTCAGCCTGTGTAGGGTAGTTTATTGTGCATCCTAGTATTGTGTATGTGTAGTATATATATTTGTGTAGTATATTTGGTATATTTAATGCCTCTAACCTCTCCTCATAGTTCTTGTCCTTCAATTCTGGGAGCCACTTAGTAGCATGTGTGACAATAATCTCCTTCAAGAGATTGAGCCTGCTCTTCCCTCCACAAACACGTCGTTGAAATTATATAAAACGACTATGGAAGACATGTCCAACAACAACAACAACACCAGCAAAGCTTGCCAGGGTGAGCAAAACATATGCAGCCAGCCACCTGTTCGGACTCAAACCACCAAACTACATGTTGATCGCTACCGGCTCCGCTGATTGGTCGCCGGTCTGGCTGCACCTGCACTCGCCCCCCCATACTACTTGATGTCTGGGGTCGCCCCAAGCTCCTACCTCAGAATGTTCAGTGCTCTCGTTGTCACCACTCCTCCCAGCTAGACGCTAGCGTGTACTGAGAGAAGTGGTGGCTTAAAGCCAATATTCTAGCACCTCCCATTTACTTGTATATTGCACTTCTTGTTATTTTGTCTTAACGTAACTTTTCATTGTGTCATCTAAGTATTCTTATTATTTTGATTGATTGATTTTATTATAAGAATTTGTTTGTGCATTTTATTCATGTTTTGATTTAATTAACGTAATTAAAATTTCATTGTTAAAGTTTACTTGTGTTTTGTGTGTCTTCTCCTTACCTTACCACAGACGAAGTTCCAGTTTTTTCTATTTTTTTTTATAACTATGTGACGAGGCCATACCCCTAGCCTTAAACAGCCGAACACCAACGCGTTACCGTCACAAGTTATATGGGGGCCTGTCCTAGGAGCTTCACTCAGGTACTGGTGCCAAGTGGTAATTTATGGTAAGCGTATTTAACTTTGTTAACGTAGCTTTACTATTTTTCATATTCAATTTCATTTTTTATAAGGTGCGGTGTATTGTGCATTACGAGAGTAACATATAGTGAAGGTGAGACAACTTTGGATTACGTGGTGACTGTAGGCCGCAGTCATACTCTTAATTGGTCATCTCTCCCTCCGTGTTATTACTCGTGTTTACCATCTATGTCCCTTGAATAATTCTCATTCTGACAGATCATCATATTGGTACCCTGGTACTGTGGTCTGCCCCGGGTCAAGAGTACCCAATCTTCTGCAATCTGACTGTAGGAGGACAAAGAGGGCCATAGTTCCTCTAGCTCGAACTTTAGTTGCTGAATTGGGACCTCAGCAGCAGTTCTCGTCACAAGTTGACACCTCGCACCCCTACACGTCAGTCAGAGATGATGATACATACAACGGTAGGGAATTAGCTTATTTTTTCAGAGCACAAAAGTTCGCTAATTCTGTAAGTATCATATTAAATTCAGTGGGAAAAACTTGCTTTATGTCCTATAGAGACTTGGCAAGGTATGCCTACATCCTTGGACTACCAATTTTACTTTTGAAGCATTTAACTGTTTCATTTGTTTTCGAAACTTTGTTTCATTTGTTAGTAGGATTTTCTTGCCCTTATTCTCTTACATGAGTACCGGGTACAAGATTTCCTGCGCCCTTGATTTAATTTAATCATTTAATATCTTTCACTTAACGTTAATTGTTAAAGATCACACAGGATAGGTACCAGTTGCCACGTTGTCCTGTTTCTGACATTTTACTATTGAATATTCGTGTACCTTTATTTGCTAATTTCACCATGTTTCGTCTCCAAACTTTCCGTGCAAATCCAGCAGGTGAAATAGGGACTTTAAGTCGTGCCAAGAGGACTGAATTACAAACTCTTGCACATGAGTATCAACTAGAAGTTCCCTACCAAGCCAACAAAAATGACCTACACAACCTGTTGCTGGATTACTATTTAGAGCAAGGTAAGATAGACTCTGAAACTCATGAAACTTACTATATTACAGATAAAACTGATTTGGCGACGATGAAACTCAAACTAGAGCTGGCCAAGATTGAAGAACGAACAGCTGCCATACGGAGGGAAGAACAAGAACGAGAAATCACCCTCAGAGAACGCGAAGCTGCTTTGAGGAGAGACGAACACGAACGCGAAGCCGCTTTGAGGAGAGACGAACAAGAACGCGAAGCTGCTTTGAGGAGAGAAGAACACGAACGTGAGGTCGCATTACTCCGTGAACGTGAACGAGTACAGCTTGAAACCAAACAACGCGAGTTGGAAATACAACGCGAACATGACAAGCAACAAGCGACTCTGGCTCTAGAGTGTCGTCAACGCGAAATCGCCTTGGAAACTTCACACTTCACTCAACGCCAGCAAGCTACTGCCAATCTTCCCGTCAGTTTTAATATATCACATGCAAGTAAGTTAATGCCATCCTTTGTAGAAGCAGAAGTTGATGTGTTTTTCACCACCTTTGAAACCCTTGCTAATCAACTCAGTTGGCCTGTCGACCAATGGGCCACTCTTCTCAGAGTCCATCTTACAGGTAGAGCTGCAGTCACACTCAGTACTTTGGCGTCTGAGAATGACTACTACACTCTGAAACAAGCAGTGTTGGACGCCTACCTACTTTCCACAGAAAGTTATAGAAGGAAATTCCGTGACCACCTGAAGGCAAGTACCACTACCTTCCTAGAGTTTGCTAACACGAAACGGAGGTATTTCATGAAATGGCTGGAAGCAGCACATGTCTCTACTTTTACAGAACTCGTCAACCTGATGCTTGTTGAAGAATTCTTGAGACGTGTGCCACCTCCTGTCCGCCTCTACTTAGCAGATAAAGAAGAAACCGACTACCTGAAGTGTGCTAAGTCGGCTGACACTTACAGCCTCATCCACCGGCTGACACCCGAACCATCCTCCAGTAAGAAGTCGTGGTACAGTTACGAGAAGGTGAGCCCCGATCAAGCTGGTTCACAACTGTACTGCAAGTATTGTAGACTCTATGGACATACCATAGACAAGTGTGGTAAGTCTCAATACAAGGGAACCACTGACCAACAACGACCCAAACCAACTCCTCCTAAGTCCGGTAAGCCTGTGATGAATGTTGGTGTTGATGTTAATGATCTTTCTCTTTTCAGTAACCACCTGTATACTGGAACTGTCTCTGCCAACGGTTCAAATCCGGAGGGACGTTTCAAATTGAAGATCTTGAGGGACACAGCGGCTCTACAATCGATCATCTTGAAGTCGGCTGTGCCCAACATAGTCTACACCGGGGAAACAGTCTTCATCACTGACCTCACTGCTACCACTCCATACCCTCTCGCCAGAGTCCACCTGGATTGTCCCTACGTGAACGGGGAAGTCCAAGTCGCCGTCAGGGAAAAGCCTTTTCCCATGCCTGGAGTGCAACTTCTCCTAGGCAACGACTTGGCAGAAGACCTGCAACCGACCAACCTGATCGTCATGGACAAACCCCAGGTGTGTAACTCTGTGCCAATAAACCCTATTCTTGAGTATGTTCCAGCAGAGGTTCAAGAGAGTGATGAAGTTTCTCCTCCGGTTCTCGTGACCACCCGTGCACAAGCCGCACGTCCACAGCCAGCTGACTCTACTGCTACCGCTGTCCCTCAAGACCCTCAGAAACTACCCCCGCATCTGACCAAGTTGGAGTTCCGTAAGTTGCAGAGGGAAGATCTTACTTTAACACCATTGTTTTTCCAGGCTGAGACTCAACCCGACAGTATTCCTGGGTTCTTCCTAGATAACGACTTGCTCTACCGCAGATATAGACCCAGTAAACTGAGGGAGGAGGACGATTGGGCCAACATCGAACAACTTGTGATTCCCACCAGCCTGCGGCCCACTATTCTACACCTGGCCCACGGAGCATTCTCCCACTACGGCTTCAACAAGACTTACCATGGGATTCGTCAAGACTACTACTGGCCAGGTATGGTAAATAACGTCAAACAGTACGTAAAACAGTGTCATACATGTCAGATGGCAGGCAAACCGAACGTCTCCATTCCCAGAGCACCACTGATTCCCATACAGGTGCCTGCGGAACCTTTCCACAGACTCATAATAGACTGTGTTGGTCCTTTACCTCGGACCAGTTCAGGTAACGCCTACATCCTAACCATCCTGTGTCCTACCACCAGATTTCCCATAGCAGTTCCAGTGAAGAACATCACGGCTGCTACGGTTATAAAACATCTACTGAAGATCTTCACTCAATACGGATTTCCCAGGGAGATTCAAAGTGACTGTGGCACCAACTTCACCAGTGATCTCTTCAAAAGGACACTGGAGGAGTTCAACATCAAACAGGTATTGTCCAGCCCCTATCATCCTGCTTCACAGGGTTCTCTTGAACGTAGTCATCAGACCATCAAAGCACTCTTGAAAAAGTTTTGTAGTGAAACCTCAAAGGATTGGGATAAGCAGATTGACCTAATAATGTGTATTTTCAGAAGTCTCCCCAACGAGTCCCTAGGAGTATCTCCTTATGAGATGCTCTACGGCCGTAAGTGCCGTACTCCCCTTAAGGCTTTCAAAGACTCTCTCAGAGATGCCACCTTCAGTGAGCATCAGAATGTGCCCCAGTTTCTTCAAAACCTTCAACACATTCTAGAGAGAGTCCACCGCTTTGCCCATGATAATCTATTGAAAGCCCAGGTGAGAATGAAGACTCATTACGACCAAACCAGCAAAGTAAGAAAATTCAAGCCGGGAGACTTCGTCCTTGCCTATTTCCCTATCCCAGGTTCACCTTTACAAAACAAATTTTCAGGACCCTACTGCGTCAAAGAGTGCAGAAGCAACAACACTTACGTCATAGAGACTCCAGATAGGCGGCGGAAGACCCAGCTGTGCCACGTCAACCTCCTGAAGCAATATAATGGTACTCCTCCCACTGTCTTGACTAACTATTCCACATTCACAGAACCCTACATCCACAGTGAGACCTTCCCAGCTTCTCCTCCCGAAAGCACTGACAAGGAGTCAGCGCTTTCTAATTCCGAAATCCTTAATGATCTTCCCAAATGCTTTCAGGATAATAATCGTGCTCCTTTGCCCTCTTCTAATTCCACTCTCACCTCGTCAGATAAGCCCTTCATCCTCCATGTCGACGCCAATGGTACCGACGATGGTGGTGTCGTGATGCAGCAACGAGGCGAGAAGAATACACCTGTCAGCGACTACTGCTACAAGGAACGACGGAACAATTGGCAAGGAACTACTCGTCCTCATCCTGAAGCTTCAGCACTTCACTTCACACCTGAAAAGTGCTCGGTCCACCATCAATACGGACCACACCACCCTACACCTCCTGCAGCACGCCCACTTCTCATCTCAACGTCTTCTACTATGGGCTTGCTACCTGCAGAAATTCAACCTGGAGACACACTATACCAAGAGTCTGACAACATCTTAGCCCATGATCTCTCCAGAGTTTATAAAGTAGAAGCGACTCCATCCATTACTCCACCACATAACGACGTACTTCTTCCAGAACCGCAGGCTTCGGGGGAGAGTTGTGACAATAATCTCCTTCAAGAGATTGAGCCTGCTCTTCCCTCCACAAACACGTCGTTGAAATTATATAAAACGACTATGGAAGACATGTCCAACAACAACAACAACACCAGCAAAGCTTGCCAGGGTGAGCAAAACATATGCAGCCAGCCACCTGTTCGGACTCAAACCACCAAACTACATGTTGATCGCTACCGGCTCCGCTGATTGGTCGCCGGTCTGGCTGCACCTGCACTCGCCCCCCCATACTACTTGATGTCTGGGGTCGCCCCAACCTCCTACCTCAGAATGTTCAGTGCTCTCGTTGTCACCACTCCTCCCAGCTAGACGCTAGCGTGTACTGAGAGAAGTGGTGGCTTAAAGCCAATATTCCAGCACCTCCCATTTACTTGTATATTGCACTTCTTGTTATTTTGTCTTAACGTAACTTTTCATTGTGTCATCTAAGTATTCTTATTATTTTGATTGATTGATTTTATTATAAGAATTTGTTTGTGCATTTTATTCATGTTTTGATTTAATTAACGTAATTAAAATTTCATTGTTAAAGTTTACTTGTGTTTTGTGTGTCTTCTCCTTACCTTACCACAGACGAAGTTCCAGTTTTTTCTATTTTTTTTTATAACTATGTGACGAGGCCATACCCCTAGCCTTAAACAGCCGAACACCAACGCGTTACCGTCACACATGTCTTTGCACCTTTTCCAGTTTATGTGCTTCTTAAGATATGGGCACCATACAACCGCTGCATATTCCAGCTTTAGTCTAACAAAAGTCGTGAACAATTTCTTGAGTATTTCGCCATCCATGTATTTAAAATCTCTGAATATTATCCTTTACCTGCAATTGGTTGTTGCTGTATTTATAGAATATGATTTGTTCTGCTTTACATTTGTTTATTCTTTTTTTCAAAAATTCTTTCTGCCTCTCTCCTCACTGCCGTGTAGTTGTTTCTCTTTGTATTACTGGTATGTTTGGGGGTTTGGCCTCTTCGTATATTGATTCCATTTTTGTGTCTTTTGGTCTCTGGCCATCTTGAAATTTCAGTTGAACAAATCCTGTTTCCTAGTTCTGCATCTTTGTTTTGGTATAAATGTTTTTGTTCCTTTATCATATATTTCACAAAATTGACATACTGTGCATTAATTCATCTCAATTACTTCCTTTCCTAACAGCAAGCCTTTCCAGTAAAATTCTTTGAATTCTTTTCTGACTTCCAGCCTAATGTTTGTTTTATCCTAGTGTGTATGATGCCTAGCGTGTGTCTGGTGCCTGTTGTGTTAAACCGAAGATAAATGCATAAGTATAGGTCAGTAATTTCTCCAGCTTTGAAAGGGGCTTTCATTATGCAGCAGTATTCCACTCTAGAGAGCACTAGCTTCTTGAAAACTATCATCATCGGTATAGCGATGAAAAGTTGAAAAGTTCTTTTCACTAGTGTGAAAAGTTCTTGTTATCTATCCTGTCATTTTTCTTGCAGTTGTGATGGCTACTTTATTGTGTTCTTTAAATGTAAGGCCTTCTGACATCAGTACACCCAAATCCTTTACGTTGCTTTTCCGTTCAATGTTATGATTTGACTGAGTTTTGTAAGTGGTTTCCGTTTTTATATTTTCATTTTTTCCGTAGCGCATGAGCTGAAACTTATGTTCTCTTGTGCTATTTACATGTACAAAACCTTGTTCCTAAATGCTAATCCTGATCTGAAACTCTCCATTGATAAATGTAATAGAACCCACGAGCACCACAACATAAATAAGTATCTTTTGATATAAATTGACAGTCATGCTAATATAATTGCCAGTAAGGTTTATGTAATTCACAATCATCTTAATATAATTGCCAGTTTGGATAATATAATTGACAGAGGATTATACAAATCAGGTTAATATTATTGCTAATCAAGCTAATATAACATTGAATCAGGCTTTTTCACCCACAGGGTTATTGATCGATGGAACTGACTACCCACCAATGCCATAACTGCCAAAATGTGCTGAATTTCAAAATATACCTGGAAAAAATCAATCAAAATGGAAGGGGGGGGGGGGGGAAGGGAACCTTCAACAAGCTGCCAGCTTCCTGTTTTTATTGAGGCCACTAGGGTTAGTGGCCCTCAGGTAATTTGGGTAAAATATTATTCCAAGACAATTACAGCATAGCTGATAAAGTTAGACTAGAGTAATATAAATATCTGGTAAATTTAGAGTGATGTAAATTTCTAGAGTAATATAAATTGAAATTTCATATTAACTTGACTGACAGTTATAAATGCCAATCTGCCTTCAATAAACTCTTCGGTGAAATATTTATAATCAAGAGTATTATTCATAAATATGCCTAAACAAAAAATATAAAATAGATATCAGTTTGCATATGAATCTGATGAGAAAATTCCTTGATTAACCTACATTTCCCTATCAATCAAATGGTCTCATCTTAAGTACGTCTCAGACTGTCTTCTTCACCAGCACCAATGCTAAATAATATTACAACAATAATGTCCATAACTTAGCTACAGAGTATATTACATTTTAAATAAATTTTCACAGAGAACAAAAACAGAAAGCACATTATTATTTACATAAATATGAAGAAAAACATTTAAAGCTATGATTTATCTTTGCTAAACTAAAGAGATATTTCTATACTTATAAGCAATTTTGAATTTTCCTATAGTGACAGCTTCTCTAGTTCTTGCTTGGTCATCTAACTTTCATAAAAGAACAATATAATAAAATATCTTGATCTTTACCTCTCATGGTGAAGTGTATTTCTCAAACAAAATAGAATTACCTTTCAAGAACATCCAACTGACATTGTGATAGCACACTGTTAGATTAAAGTTAAGTTAATATACCTGTATGTGCCTCATTATCCTTCAACATTCTCTTAATTACCTTCCACACTCTAAGTGTTTAGCCTATTATCTGCATGTATCATTTTGTGCTTCTTCATATCACTAAGACGACTGAATCTCTTCCCACACTCTTGACATTCATGAGGCTTGTCACCTGAATGCACTAACATGTGCTGTATTATAGTTCCACGTACTTTAAATTTTTTGCCACACTCGGCACATTGAAAAGGTCTCTCATCCGAATGCACCATCATGTGACGCTTCATATGTCCATGCTGACTGAATCTCTTCCCACACTCTTGACATTCATGAGGTTTCTCACCTGAATGCACTAACATGTGCCTTATTATAGTTCCACGTTCTCTAAATTTTTTGCCACACTCGGCACATTGAAAAGGTCTCTTATGCGAATGCACCATCCTGTGAGTCTTCATACTTCCATGCTGACTGAATCTCTTCCCACACTCTGGACATTCATGAGGTTTGTCACCTGAATGCACTAACATGTGAGTCGTCATACTTCCAAGACGACTGAATCTCTTCCCACACTCTAGACACTCGTGAGGCTTGTCACATGAATGCACTAACATGTGAGTCTTCATATTTCCACGCTCACTGAATCTTTTCCCACACTCTGGACACTCGTGAGGCTTGTCACCCGAATGTACTAACATGTGAGTCGTCATATTTCCACGTTGACTGAATCTCTTCCCACACTCTGGACATTCATGAGGTTTGTCACCTGAATACACTAACATGTGAGTCTTCATACTTCCAAGACGACTGAATCTCTTCCCACACTTTGGACATTCGTGAGGATTGTCACCTGAATGCACTAACATGTGCCTTATTATTTTTCCACGTTCTCTAAATTTTTTGCCACACTCAGCACATTGAAAAGGTCTCTTATCCGCATGCACCATCCTGTGAGTCTTCATACCTCCACGATGACTGAATCTCTTCCCACACTCTGGACACTCGTGAGGTTTTTCACCTGAATGCACTAACATGTGAGTCTTCATACTTCCAAGACGACTGAATCTCTTCCCACACTCTGGACACTCGTGAGACTTGTCACCTGAATGCACTAACATGTGAGTCTTCATATTTCCATGCTCACTGAATCTTTTCCCACACTCTGGACACTCGTGAAGTTTGTCACCTGAATGATTCAGATTCAGATTCAGATTCAGATTCAGATGTTTATTCAGGTAAGGTATATACATACAAGTGATGTTACATTAATGGATTGATATATAGATAGAGCTAGTACATACAATGCCTAAAGCCACTATTACGCAAGGCGTTTCGGGCAAGAAAAACATTAATATCTAGAACTTAATACTAATTGAGCATAAAGAATAAAAAGTGTTGAGAACAAATACAAATAAAGATAAAAAAAGGGGGAACATGACTGAAAAAGCAGCACAAATACAATAGGTTGACAAACAGTGTTGATTAAAAAAAAAAAAAAAAAGAAAATGAAAATGAAAATAACAGACATGGGTTGACAATAGAGGAGTGAGGTAGATTACAAGGAATTTATTAGGTAGTGTTTAGTTTTTATCTTAAACTGGTTGAGAGAGGTACAGTCTTTAACATGGTTGGGAAGGTCATTCCACATTCTGGGCCCCTTGATTTGCAGAGCATTTCTAGTTTGATTAAGACGTACTCTAGGAATATCAAAACTGTATTTATTTCTGGTGTGGTGCTCATGGGTTCTGTTACAACCTTCTATGAAGCTTTTAAGATCAGGATTGGCATTATAGTTTAGCGTTTTATATATGTATAATACACATGAGAGAATGTGCAGTGACTTAATATCTAACATATTCAGAGATTTGAGTAGGGGTACCGAGTGATGTCTGGGGCCAGAGTTGGATAGTTCTAATAGCAGCTTTGTGTTGGGTAATTAGAGGACGTAAGTGATTTTGGGTAGTAGAACCCCAAGCAGAAATACCATAGTTGAGATAAGGATAGATAAGGGAGTAATAGAGAGTCACCAGGGCAGGGCGTGGTACATAATATCTGATCTTAGAAAGAATGCCCACAGTTTTTGAAACTTTTTTTGATATATTTAGAATGTGTCCCTGGAAATTCAGCCTGTGGTCAATGAGAATGCCAAGGAATTTGCCATCTAATTTGTTACAAATTTGGGTATTGTTTATTTTGAGATTTATTTGATTAGAGGATGCACTAACGAATGCACTAACATGTGAGTCTTCACATGTGAAGGCCAGGTGAATACCTTCGGACACTGTGGACACTGGTGAGTCTTCATCTTCTTTATGACAGGTGCAGTCTGTGTGAAGGTTTTCTCCCCCGGATGTTGGGAGAAGCGTCAAGGCTTGAGTGTTGTTTCTTAGAGTTAGACTTGATGTGAGCACTTGGCGGTCAATGGTGGTGCTTCTTCTTTATGATAGGTGCAGTTTGTGTCAAGGTTTTTCCCTTAATGCTCGTGCTGGACATCACCAGCGGATGCTGCTAAAATGGCGGCGGTTGTTTACCCTCTCATCACCTAAGCGTTCCAATGTTTTTGTCTGGTTCCATATATCATTTGTCCTACTTCTTATTTTTGTTTATAAGTGATCATTTACAATTACAGTAACACTTGTATTTATATTCAAGTTTTTCAATCAAAGAATGTACTTGAAATTGTTTTTTTAAACATAAAGCCACACGATTATACTTTTTGAAGGAAATAGCTCTTCCATAGTGGATGCACTACATGCGCAGAGTTGACCAACAAGTTTTTCATATTCACTTTTATTTATTTATATATTTATTTATTATTTATTTATTTAATTATTTATTTATTTATTTACATATATACAAGAAGGTACATTTGGTTTGTGAGAATACATTGGATAGTACAGTATTTACATTCTTGTAAAGCCACTAGTACGCACAGCGTTTCGGGCAGGTCCTTAATCTAGCAGATAATTTTAAGTAGGTAATTTCTATCAGAATTGATAAATGATAAAGATACATTGCAAGAGAAAAATGAGATGAGAGAGCTTAGTAAGTATATTAAAGCACATTGTTATATTAAAGCTCTGATTGATTACATTGACAGCTTGATTAGTAATTTAAACAAGATTAAAAGACACCATACAGCAGATTGACAGCACATATAAGACAGCAATGATCACAATAGTAAAGATGTTCAGATTGGATACATAAAGATTGGGAGACTGGGTAGCAAAAGATACAGATAAACAGAGATTTATAAACACCATACAGCAGATTGGCAGCACATATAAGAAGACAGCTATGATCACAATGGTAAAGATGTTCAAATTGGGAACATAAAGGTTGGGAGATTGGGTAGCAATAGATACAGTGCAATTTTAAGGCAAAAAGTGAAAAACTATGAGGATGAAATTAGGTACTTTTTAGTATTGATTTTGAATGATGTAAAAGTTGGACAGCTTTTCAATTCAGTAGGGAGTGAGTTCCATAAACTGGGTCCCTTTATTTGCATAGAGTGTTTACACAGATTAAGTTTAACTCTGGGGATATCAAAGAGATATTTATTTCTGGTGTGGTGATAATGGGTCCTATTACATCTGTCCAGGAAGAGTTTCAGACAAGGATTTGCATTTAGGAACAGGGTTTTGTAAATGTAGTTGACACAAGAGAATTTATGGAGTGAGATTATGTTTAGCATGTTTAGGGAGTTAAACAAGGGGGCTGTGTGTTGTCTAAAAGCAGAATTTGATATTATTCTGATAGCAGATTTTTGCTGGGTGATGATGGACTTGAGGTGGTTTGCAGTGGTTGAACCCCAAGCACAGATACCATAGTTGAGATAGGGATAGATTAGTGCATAATATAGAGATGAGAGCTGAGTTAGGTACATAATATCTGATTTTGGAGAGTATACCAACTGTTTTAGAGACTTTCTTAGTTATGTGTTGTATGTGGGTACTGAAGTTGAGTCTCTTGTCTAGAAATAGGCCAAGAAACTTTCCATCATTTTTATTGCTAATGTTTACATTATCTATCTGAAGCTGAATTGCATTTGTAGATTTGCTTCCAAATAAGATGTATAGTAGGTCTTTTCTATGTTAAGCGTTAGTTTGTTGGTTGACATCCATAAGTGGACTTTTTTTAGTTCATTATTAACAACATCATTTAGTGTATGTGGGTTGGGGTTAGAGTAGATGAGGGTAGTATCATCAGCAAACAAAATAGATTTCAGAATGTTAGATACATTAGGCAGATCATTGATGTATATAAGAAATAGGAGAGGTCCCAAGATGCTGCCCTGTGGCACTCCAACGGTTATTGGTAGAGTGGGAGAGGATATATATTATTGATGGTTACACATTGGTGTCTATCACTATGATAGGATTAATGGATATAGTCCAGTGCATGGCCTCGGATTCCATAATGATGAAGTTTACGTAAGAGGTAGTTGTGATTAACAGTATCAAAGGCCTTTCTCAGGTCAATGAAAAGTCCAATCGGAAACTAATTTTTGTCAAGGGCTGAGTAAATTATATCAAGGAGACTAATAATTGCATCGTTGGTACTCTTTTGGGAGCGGAAGCCAAGCTGACAGGGGCTAAGAATGTCGAATTTTACGAGATAGGAGTAGAGGTGTTTGTAGATAATTTTTTCCAATATTTTTGATAGTATGGGTAGGTTTGATATTGGTCTATAATTGTTTATGTCTGCCGGATTACCTCCTTTATGAACTGGCGTTACTCTTGCTTTTTTAAGGATATCAGGAAAGGTATGACACTCAAGGGATTTGTTGAACAGCAGAGCTATAGGTGGGGCAAGGGCATGGGAGGCGCTCTTGTATACAATGGATGGGATTTCACTGATGTTCCCAGCTTTGGTTTTTAGTGAGTGTATGATGGACATAACATCTGTCGGACTGACTGGTGAAAGGAGAAGAGAGTTTGGATAGCTGCCTGAGAGATATATGTGTTGATATATGTCTGAGTCTGTGGGATTTTACTGGCAAGGTCAGCACCAACCAATGAAAAGCAGCTATTAAATTCATTCGCCATTTCTAAGTCAGTTGACGGTGTAAAGCCATCCTTAGAGAGTGGTATCTGGTTGTAGGAGTGTTGTTTAGTTCCTAGGATAATAGATATGTCATGGTATTCCATTTGCTTTTCATGTTGCCTTTTGCTTCTAACTCTATTGTCATTACCTATCCTCTAAACCTTACATTTGTCAGAATTAAACGGCCTCTGCCAATCTTTTGACCATATTTGAGTACCCAATTTAGATCGTTCGATAGATCAATTTAGACCCCCTTGTATCATGAATCATCATACATGATGATATAATGATACACACTACTGGGTATGCTGATGATATAATGATAAACACTACTTGTTATGCTAACATGCAGAACACTCTTAACTCTGTATTAGTCTTATGTCAGGACTTAGGTTTAGTCATATCTCAGCAGAGGAAACAAAGATACTAAACGGGTGTTCATCCAGGCAGGGAGGAGCTGTTCGCAAGATGTAACTGTATGATGGCTCCCAGCTTGACTATGTTAACAGATTCAAATACCTTGGCCTTGTATTGTCCTGTTGTATTCAAACTCTGTCGTCAGTATAAAGAGAGGCTCCATAAGCCCTCTTGGAGATGTTGCAGGTTATCACTCAGGCTATGGTGCCTATGTCACAATTGTCAAAATGATGTACCTTGCATTCATCAGATCTTTAGTGGATTATGCTGCATCTCTGCTTGCCTTGATGACTGAAAGAAATCTTAAAGGGCTTGAAAACTTGCAGAACGAAGCCTTGAAGATAATCTTTGGATGCCCCTAGTACCACAAAGATACTTAACATGAGGAAGGAACTTAATATTAACTTAATAATAGAATATGAGTGCATATTCTACTGCATTACTATTTGTAATGATCCTCATATTGTGCTTCAGTAATCCAATGTATAACCCGGAGATGTTTTCCTAATTGTACTTAGGATTCCTTGTTCATTATTGTGTATTGTTCTGATCTGCTTTTGTGTCGAAAATTCTTGCATCGTACCTGTAAACAATTTTTTGACAATTTTACTGTAATTATCCTACTTAAAATCATCTGTACCTGTAAAGTAAAGCTGTAATGTACCTGTTAAACACTTTTTATCAATTTTACACCTAATTATTTCTCTAAAACTTTGTTTGTTTAAGAATTTGCTCAAAGATTAGTTTAAGGACTTGCCCGAAACGCTATATGCAAGCTAGTGGTTTTACAAGATTGTAATTCCAACTTAAGCTCTATGTTGTCTCTTAACCCCCAATGTACGTTCTTGTATATATATAAATAAATAAATAACGAGGGATCAAGGCATTAATGCGCAGTACGTGCTTCCCTCACCTGTGACGTCACAGCGCCATCTGACGACAGCATAAACACAGGCGGCCATTTTATGTTCCACCAAGATTAAAAAAAAAAAAAATTAATTTTGCCCCGAGGGGCGAGTTTATTGGGCAGCGCCCAGTGTGTTCGCAATAGAATGTTCTACAAGAACATATGTATAGAATAAGTGACACAGAGATTATTGATGTGTGTATTTGTGTGGGTGATTATAAATATGTATATGTATATATGTATACGTATATATATATATATATATATATATATTATTAAATATGACCGAAAAAGTAAGATTAATAATTCTAACACGAATTTTCTCAATCTTTCGTACATTACGCTTCACTGTTGGAGGTAAATCAAAAATCACTTCTCCAAAATTCATTTTTATTTCTAGTCTGACGCGACACGGGCGCGTTTCGTAAAACTTATTACATTTTCAAAGACTTCACAAATACACAACTGATTAGAACTTACGTATCTCTGCTATTATATCTACATTTGAGTGAGGTGGGAGGGATGACGTGGCATATAGTGATGTGGCATTAACACAAGACAGAACATGAGGGGATATTAATAGGGTATTAAAAGTATCAACACAAGACAGAACAGAAACAATGGGTATTGAATAGAAGTGTTTGTAGAAAGCCTATTGGTCCATATTTCTTGATGCTTCTATATTGGAGCGGAGTCTTGAGGTGGGTAGAATATAGTTGTGCAATAATTGGCTGTTGATTGCTGGTGTTGACTTCTTGATGTGTAGTGCCTCGCAAACGTCAAGCCGCCTGCTATCGCTGTATCTATCGATGATTTCTGTGTTGTTTACTAGGATTTCTCTGGCGATGGTTTGGTTATGGGAAGAGATTATATGTTCCTTAATGGAGCCCTGTTGCTTATGCATCGTTAAACGCCTAGAAAGAGATGTTGTTGTCTTGCCTATATACTGGGTTTTTTGGAGCTTACAGTCCCCAAGTGGGCATTTGAAGGCATAGACGACGTTAGTCTCTTTTAAAGCGTTCTGTTTTGTGTCTGGAGAGTTTCTCATGAGTAGGCTGGCCGTTTTTAAGGTTTTATAGTAAATCGTCAGTTGTATACAACTGACGATTTACTATAAAACCAGAAAAACGGCCAGCCTACTCATGAGAAACTCTCCAGACACAAAACAGAACGCTTTAAAAGAGACTAACGTCGTCTATGCCTTCAAATGCCCACTTGGGGACTGTAAGCTCCAAAAAACCCAGTATATAGGCAAGACAACAACATCTCTTTCTAGGCGTTTAACGATGCATAAGCAACAGGGCTCCATTAAGGAACATATAATCTCTTCCCATAACCAAACCATCGCCAGAGAAATCCTAGTAAACAACACAGAAATCATCGATAGATACAGCGATAGCAGGCGGCTTGACGTTTGCGAGGCACTACACATCAAGAAGTCAACACCAGCAATCAACAGCCAATTAATGCACAACTATATTCTACCCACCTCAAGACTCCGCTCCAATATAGAAGCATCAAGAAATATGGACCAATAGGCTTTCTACAAAACCTTCTATTCAATACCCATTGTTTCATGTTCTGGCTTGTGTTGATGAAATTAAATAAATATAAATAAATAAATATAAATATGTTTATTCAGGTAAGGTATATACATACAAGTGATGTTACATTAATGGATTGATATATAGATAGAGCTAGTACATACAATGCCTAAAGCCACTATTACGCAATGCGTTTCGGGCAAGAAAAACATTAATATCTAGAACTTAATACTAATTGAGCATAAAGAATAAAAAGTGTTGAGAACAAATACAAATAAAGATAAAAAAAAAGGGGGAACATGACTGAAAAAGCAGCACAAATACAATAGGTTGACAGTGTTGATTAAAAAAAAGAAAATAACAGACATGGGTTGACAATAAAGGAGTGAGGTAGGTTACAGGGAATTTATTAGGTAGTGTTTAGTTTTTATCTTAAACTGGTTGAGAGAGGTACAGTCTTTAACATGGTTGGGAAGGTCATTCCACATTCTGGGCCCCTTGATTTGTAGAGCATTTCTAGTTTGATTAAGTCGTACGCTAGGAATATCAAAACTGTATTTATTTCTGGTGTGGTGCTCATGGGTTCTGTTACAACCTTCTATGAAGCTTTTGAGATCAGGATTGGCATTATGGTTTAGCGTTTTATATATGTATAATACACATGAGAGAATGTGCAGTGACTTAATGTCTAACATATTCAGAGATTTGAGTAGGGGTACCGAGTGATGTCTGGGGCCAGAGTTGGATATTGTTCTAATAGCAGCTTTGTGTTGGGTAATTAGAGGACATAAGTGATTTTGGGTAGTAGAACCCCAAGCACAAATACCATAGTTGAGATATGGATAGATAAGGGAGTAATAGAGAGTCACCAGGGCAGGGCGTGGTACATAATATCTGATCTTAGAAAGAATGCCCACAGTTTTTGAAACTTTTTTTGATATATTTAGAATGTGTCCCTGGAAATTCAGCTTGTGGTCAATGAGAATGCCAAGGAATTTGCCATCTAATTTGTTACAAATTTGGGTATTGTTTATTTTGAGATTTATTTGACTAGAGGATTTATTGCCAAACAGAATATAGAAAGTTTTGTCAATGTTAAGGGTGAGTTTGCTGGCAGTTAGCCAAAGATGGACTTTATTTAGCTCAGTATTTACTGTGGCATTTAGAGCAAGAGGGTCAGGACTTGAGTAAATGAAGGTTGTGTCGTCAGCAAATAGAATTGGTTTGAGGTGTTGGGAGGCATTTGGAAGGTCATTAATGTAGATGAGAAAGAGGAGAGGGCCAAGTATGCTGCCCTGAGGAACACCAATGTTGATGGGTAGGGTGGGAGAAATTGTATTATTCACAGAAACATATTGGAGCCTGTCAGTAAGTTAGGATTCGAGGTATTGTAGGGAGTGTCCTCTGACTCCATAATGATGTAATTTAAAAAGAAGGTTTTGGTGGTTGACAGTATCAAAAGCTTTACGCAGGTCCACAAATAACCCAACAGGGAACTCCTTTTTATCAAGAGCTGTATGAATCGAGTTAAGCATACTAATAAGTGCATCGTTAGTGCTTTTTTTGGGTCTGAAGCCATATTGGCAAGGGCTAAGTATATTGAGTTTGGCTAGATATGAGTAAACCTGCTTATAGATTAGTTTTTCAAAATTTTTTGACAAGTTTGGCAGGATTGATATAGGTCTGTAGTTGTTAACATCTGTGGCATCACCACATTTGTGGACAGGCGTTACTCTCGCTTTTTTTAGAATATCTGGAAAGGTTTGGAGTTCAAGTGACTTGTTGAAGAGAAAAGCAATAGCAGGGGCTAAAGATCAGGAGGCTTTTTTGTAAATTAAAGTTGGTATCTCCTCAAGGGCACCAGACTTGGTTTTAAGGGAAAGGATTATCTCATTGACGTCAGTGGAGTTAATAGGTTTTAGGTACAGAGACTGTGGATAGTTACCTGTAAGATAGTCCTTAATGTCAGTACTGGAAGATGGAATATCATTTGCAATTGATGAACCAATGGAAGAGAAGAACCTATTGAACTCAATAGCAGAATCAGAGGCTGAAAGCTGACCATCGTTATTAGACAGGAGAGTCGGTTTGTTATTTAAAGATTTCTTTGATCCCAATATTTGTGAAATTGTGCTCCAAGTTTGTTTAATGTTGCTCTTTATTTGGGTAAATTTATCTTCGTAGTATTTAGTTTTGGCTCGTCTAATTATCTTAGATAGCAATAATGAGTAATTCTTTGAGAATTCTTTGGAGACAATTCCTAACCTATACTTCTTCTCAAGGTCGTGTTTTTTGTTAATGGATTTAAGTATTCCCTTTGTAAGCCAAGGATTGTTAAGCCTTTTGCTTGTGACTTGTTTTGTAAGCCTAGGACAGTGGGTGTTATAAAGGCTAAGAGTTGTTTGTAGAAAAGATTGCACTGCTAGGTTGATGTCCCCTATGTTGCCTAACTCGGACTCCCAGTTGACATTATCAGCAGCAGTTATAAAATTGTTTATAGCAGTTTCATTGTGCAGCCTAAAGCTTAACTCCCTTGTTTCTAGAGGTGGTTTGCTAATGTTAGTTAAGAGAAATGTGGGGTAATGGTCTGTAGTGCTATCGGTGATTATACCTGAAGTAAGCGGAGAGGTTATGTTTGTCCAGATGTGATCTAGAGTCGTGGCAGTGCTATCAGTGATTCTAGTAGGTCTAGTGATTAAGGGTATGAGGAAGCAGGAATTCATACAGTTGAGGAAGCTAACAGCAGTAGGGTGTTCTGGCTCGCAGAGGTCAATATTAAAGTCCCCTGCGATAATTAGGTGGTTTTTGTTCAGTCTGTTATCAAGTATTAGATTTCTAAGGTTTGAGTTGAATTCAGACACATCAGTGTTGGGAATTCTATAGACTGCACCCACAGACAGGACAGACTCGGCACCCTTGACTCTGAAGCTGGCGAAGATATACTCCCCATAGCAGTCTCTAGTTCTAATTTCTTTTAAGCATGTTAGTTCTTGGTGGTAGTAAAGAGCAGTGCCACCACCTCTCTGAAGTTGACGACAGTTGTGAATTGCTGAGTAGTTAGGCATGTTAAAGAGTTGAGTAGTATCCTCTTTCAACCATGTTTCAGTAAGTATAATAAAAGAGAATTTGTTGCCAATAGTTTCAATCAAGGCACTAACATCATCGAAGTGTTTACCTAGGGATCTAACGTTCAAATTGATTACAGAGATATTGTGATTATGAGTTAATACATTGTTTACATCATGTGCTGCAAAATATCTGCAATTTAGATCATTAAAGTGATTATTGTCATAGATAGTGGATAAGAGGTTAAGTTCTGGGTCTATACTTGTCTGCATAAAAAAAGCTGATTGCAGGAAAAACAAGGAAAGAAAGGCAAATTACAAGGTAGAAATAAGCTATAAAATAGGGAAAAATATATACACAATACTGTACATAACAAACACAAAATGAAAAAAAAAAAAAAAGTTAGCTTACAAGGGGCTTAGGGGTACAATGGAGTAAGGGAGTATGGCTAGGCTAGGCAACCTAGGTAATAAAAGAGATTAAAGAAAAAACATATAAACATGGACTATACAAAACACAAGATATAGAAATACAAAACAAAAAAATATAAGCAAGACTAAGCAATACAAAAAACAAATTGAGCAAAAATGAAATAAATGAGGTAGATTGCTTACGAGTACTCTCAGGTACACTGTAAGTAACAATTTACAATTTGAGATGCAGGTAAAGCCAGGGGTACAATGGAGTAAGGGAGCATGGCGAGGCTAGGCAACCTAGGTAATAAATGAAATCAAAGAAAAGTTGAATAATAAACATAGGCAAATTTAAGCTAATGATTAATAACTATAGATAGTTCAGTTGTGACTGTATAATTAAAAAGACCTGAAGAACTACTTAATGCACTCAATTAAATAATTTCGGTAAATGACTAGGTAAGAGTAAGTTAAAAATTAAGTCAGAAAATGAAACAAGGAGACTTAGGATACCTAGCCCCACTAGCTGACAGGGGGTTAATTAAGTTAATTCACTGGGAGTGATAAGGTGAGACAAACCACATAGGGAGAGGAAAGTGTTGAGGTTTTCTTCTTTAGTAATTGTAAACATTTTGCCCTCTGCGGTTTTTCTCACCTTTATCAGTCCATCTCTAACGAAGCACTGATGAATCGCATCTGGGTTTTGTTGACGGATTTGATGCAGGCGGTAGAGGAGTTGCTGTCTGTTCCTGGTCAAGCACTCGTTGATGTATAATCCCTTCCGTTGGGATGCAGCTGTCCGGACTAGATGGGATTTCGTGAACTGGGAAGACAGCTTCAGGCGAATTTTCCGTTGGTTTTGACCTGATGGATTCTTTTTGCCTACTCTGTAGGCAGCAATAACGCCAGTTTTGTTTAGACTGAGCTGCAATTTGTTTCTTAAGAGATCCTGAGCTATTTCGACACAATTTTCACCTTCATGTTCCACAGGTATATCTTGGGACGACACGATAACAGAGTCTAGCAGCTTTTGCTGGTCTTGTTCCTCCTGGGAGACGGAACGTTGGGCTGAAAATGTACTGATACATGCAGTCATTTTGTTGAGAGCTTCCTCCTGTTTTTTTATGGCTTCATCAGTTTTCAGAAGGTTGATTTCCTCACGGAGATCATTCAAATCATGCTGTAGTTGGTCTTGGCTAGCCTTGCAGTTTCTAATATCCTCGCGGAGGAGGGTTATTTCTTGTTGTTGTTGTTGGAGATTAGCGCGGTTCGCTAGATTCTCATTGAGAAGACTCAAGATGATAGTATTTTGTGACTCGAGGACTAGGCACAACTTTTTGAACCACTGATTCTCGGTCCAGTTAGTGAATTCCGGTGAGGGACCGGAAGCTCGCTTGAGTTGCTTATACTGGGATGCTAGCATGTTCATAGGAGAGGGTTGAGAGGACTCTGCTCCCTTGCTCAATGGCTCCCTTGCCCCTTAATACCCTATTAATACCACCTCTTGTTCTGTCTTGTGTTGATGAAATTAATACCCTATTAATGCCACCTCTTGTTCTGTCTTGTGTTAATGCCACATCACCCCTTCCACCTCACTCAAATGTAGATATAAAATCGGAGATGCGTAAGTTCTATTCAGTTGTGTATTTGTGAACTAAAGTCTTTGAAAATGTAATAAGTTTTACGAAACGCGCTCGTGTCGCGTCAGACTAGAAATAAAAATGAATTTTGGAGAATTGATTTTTGATTTACCTCCAACAGTGAAAAGAAATGTACGAAAGATTGAGAAAATTCGTGTTAGAATTATTAATCTTACTTTTTCGGTCATATTTAATAATATATGTCTACAGGAAAGACTGCTACCAAAATATACTAATATTAAAGCGCACGACCCAGCAGCAAGGAATCAAGCCTTCACAATAAAATATCGCCAGGATCTGATTCGTGATCAGATATACAAGGCAGAGAATGAAATCAAAGACAACAAAACGCAACTACTTCATGCTACAAACGAGTGGAGAAATAGCAACATCGACGAAAGTATCCGTACCCGCATTGAACAACACCTCGACATCCTCACAGACCAACATCACCTCAGCACTGAAACAAGGATTATCAAGAAACTAACAACATTATATGGAGGACCTATGCCAATTCCACGACCAAGAGATGGCTTCCTGAACCTTGCAGGAATTAACCTCACTGAGGACCAAGTCACTCTCCTAAATCTGGGCATAAACTGTCATGTTATGTCCAGACTGAGTGAGATGGCCCGGAAAGTAGAGTTGGAAATTCTGTTGGACGACATATTCGACCTCGAGACACAAAAGAAGGTCACTACCAAAGATACCTTACAAGCAGAACTTATTGCAGAAGGAGGAAAGAATCGAGGCAACTACAGAAGCACCATACTGTCCCCCGAGCTTAAAGCGGCAGCTAAAAGCCTTCGTGAGAACAAGGAGATAGTTGTCAGGAGAGGTGAAAAGTCGCCAATATATGTCATTCTTAAAAAAGACGAATATCTGGCGAAAATGAACATCATACTCTCTGACCAAACTAAGTTCCAAAGGGTAACGAAGGACACTACAGCCGAATTAAAAGCAAAGGTCAACAAACTGATCGAAACTGTGAACGCCAAGAAATCCGGACTCCACCTGCCAAAGATCATTGGGGAATATAAACCTGGATATGCGTATGGAAATGTCAAGACGCACAAGCCTGGAAACCCACTTCGGCCAATCATTAGCCAGATACCCACACACACGTACAGACTGGCGAAGCGACTCAACGGCCTGATGACTCCTTATGTTCCTTGCGCCTTCAGCCTGAAGTCTCCAAAGGAATTTGTTGACTTACTGCGGGGCACACAGGCCACAGGGATAAGAGCCTCGTTGGACGTAGAATCGCTGTTTACCAACGTACCTGTGGACGAGACAATCGGGATGATAGCCGACAGAGTGTATCGTGATCCAGCCTGTACTCCTCTTGACATACCAGAAAATATTCTGAGGAAACTACTCCAAGCTTGTACTAAAGAGGCACCCTTCTTGAGCTCGGATGGGCACATGTATAAGCAAGTAGATGGGGTCGCCATGGGTTCTCCCCTAGGTGTCCTGTTTGCAAACTTCTACATGGGTACCATCGAGCAAAAAGTCTTAGTCGATATGAACTTGAAACCGGCCATATACTGCAGGTATGTTGACGACATTTTTACACAGGTACCTGATGTCAGACATCTGCAGGAGCTGAAGGAGGCATTTGAGCAGAGTTCCGTGTTGCGTTTCACTTACGAGATGGAAAAGGATGGGAAGCTGCCCTTTCTAGATGTAACAGTCATGGAAAAGAGCGGAGGTTTCCACACTGCAGTCTACACTAAGGAAACGAACATAGGAATGCGCCTAAATGCCAACAGCGACTGCCCAGACAGGTACAAGAGGAGTGTTGTTAACGCATATGTCGACCGTGCTCTCAGCCACAGCTCAGAATGGAAGCAAGTCGACGAAGAACTCTGTAGGGTAAGGCAGGTCCTAGTCAACAACGGTTTCTCCAATGGTTTCGTCGAAGACATCATAAGAAGGAAAGTGAAACGCCATGCAACCTCTGAAGAGACAACTAACACAACACCTATACCCCCTATTAGACTATTTTACAGGAACTTCTTTTCCACAGCTCATAAAACGGAGGAAAGGGTCCTGAAAGATATTGTTAATAGAAACGTTATCCCTACAGACAGAAATCAGAGGATACAGCTGACGATTTACTATAAAACCAGAAAAACGGCCAGCCTACTCATGAGAAACTCTCCAGACACAAAACAGAACGCTTTAAAAGAGACTAACGTCGTCTATGCCTTCAAATGCCCTCTTGGGGACTGTAAGCTCCAAAAAACCCAGTATATAGGCAAGACAACAACATCTCTTTCTAGGCGTTTAACGATGCATAAGCAACAGGGCTCCATTAAGGAACATATAATCTCTTCCCACAACCAAACCATCGCCAGAGAAATCCTAGTAAACAACACAGAAATCATCGATAGATACAGCGATAGCAGGCGGCTTGACGTTTGCGAGGCACTACACATCAAGAAGTCAACACCAGCAATCAACAGCCAATTAATGCACAACTATATTCTACCCACCTCAAGACTCCGCTCCAATATAGAAGCATCAAGAAATATGGACCAATAGGCTTTCTACAAACACTTCTATTCAATACCCATTGTTTCATGTTCTGGCTTGTGTTGATGAAATTAATACCCTATTAATACCACCTCTTGTTCTGTTTTGTGTTGATGAAATTAATACCCTATTAATGCCACCTCTTGTTCTGTCTTGCGTTAATGCCACATCACCCCTTCCACCTCACTCAAATGTAGATATAAAATCGGAGATGCGTAAGTTCTATTCAGTTGTGTATTTGTGAACTAAAGTCTTTGAAAATGTAATAAGTTTTACGAAACGCGCTCGTGTCGCGTCAGACTAGAAATAAAAATGAATTTTGGAGAATTGATTTTTGATTTACCTCCAACAGTGAAAAGAAATGTACGAAAGATTGAGAAAATTCGTGTTAGAATTATTAATCTTACTTTTTCGGTCATATTTAATAATATATATATATATATATATATATATATATATATATATATATATATATATATATATATATATATATATATATATATATATATATATATATATATATATATATATATATATATATTTATAGGGGGGTACCACCACTGGTGCAATTATAGGGACCCACAGCCTCAGAGAAGGGAACACAGAGCACTCAGGGAAAAACTTGACGTTTAACTCTAAATACGAAAGAGTGTTCACTTCTCCTACCACCCCCTTTTTTTTATTATGATGTACACTTTATTATGCAAGGTTAAACAGTTACATATCTGATTTTATACAAAAAATGAACATTAAGAGGACACAAGAAAAAGTTCGCTTCCTAGAGGCTGTAGATTTCCTCGAACTCCTCCGACGCCGGGCAGGAACCGAGGATGCAGCGGGCATTTCCCCTCTGGATCGCGACACTGAGGCGCTGAAAGAGAAAACTTGCTGCTCTAGGGTCTCTTGTGGTGTCAATGAGCTTGGAACCAAGATCCTTAAGAAACCTTCTTGCACTCTCACCCCATGGGCCTAGGGTCTCAGACCCTATTGGAACGAAGTTGTACCTTTGATCTAATTGCCTGTACTTGACTGACTTTTGTTTTTCTCTGTGTGTCGCTGCGGCTCCTGCTGTGCCGGCAGAGAGGGTGATGTATGTCGTTGCCAGGGTGGATACGCAAGTATAGTCCCATGCTAACTGCCTGCCACCCTTCCACGGACGCAGTGTGATTCCGTCTGGTCGGCCGGCAAAGCTAACAGAGTCACGGTTCAGTAGGTTGCGGGGCTCTCTCTCCGCTGGACACTGAGCAGAGGCAAGGCTTCTTTTAATGATGTCGTTGACTTCGTCGTGTCTAGTGTGCCAACCACCCGATTTTCCACAGTGCAGGCCATGCAATCCATATTCGTCAGCATCTGCCTCGCCGCAAATACACCTGTGAACAATGTGGATAGGGGCAGCAAGGCGGAGAGCGACTGCAATACGGAGCTCCTGCGGATCAAGACGTGTGCCTGTCGCAGACAAAGGGACTGCCAGAAGGAAGTCCCCTGCATGGGGAGCCTGCACAGCTGTGAGGCGTGCACGATCACTGGGGGTTGTTGCTGCCTCCAGCAAAGCTGTGGCTTCTTTGTCTACAATGGGGCTGTCCCAACTGGATTGTTTCTTGGCTTTCGGCATGGTTGGTCTGAGTGCTGGGTCTGTCATGGCACCCCATTTCGTGTCGCATTCCGTGTAGTGGGGGTGCTGTATCCCCGCTACATCACTCAGGGTGTCAGGTAGAATTTCCTTAACCAGGTCATCTGATGCTGAGGAGGAAGACAGGAAGGCTGGGACAGCAATTTGGGTGGCGGTGCGGACACCCAAGCCACCGAGCCTGACAGGAAGAGTGGCTTGTTTCCACTGGCATTCGTTGAGGGAGAGGTTAACAACTTTTTCCAGCATGGTCTTCAGTAGGAGGTCATACTCGTCAAGCTTTGGGTTGTCGTAAGATGGGGCGCACCTCAGAAAGTAGGTTAGCCTCGGAAGGGATAGGCATTTGGTGAGGAGATAAAAAGCATCGTGGGCATCGATGTCACCTATTCTGTCTTCCATCCTCCTAAGGTCTGCGATTTTCTTGTCGAGGATCTCCTCAATGGCGTTAGACCCGAGGGGAGCTCCAAGGAGGGTGCTGTTCTCGGCCCTAATGACATGGGCTCCAGGCAAGGCAGACCTTATTCTAGCTACGATGTCTGGGTTGGAGGAGACTACTTCACACTTGGAAGGGTTCAGGACGAGACCCAGGCTTACTTCTTGCTCCCTTATTTTCCTGATATCTGACAAGAGGTGGTCTACGGTGCCAGCTATAGTGCCATCATCCAAAAACCAGATGTTGAACTCGCTGGACAAGCTTTCGGTGATTTCTTTTAAGACTAAGCAGAAAAGAAGGGGAGCAAGAGGATCACCTTGCTGAACACCTTCACATGATCTGATTTCGTGTTCACCAAAGAGCAGTGTTGACTCACCACTGTAGCACGATTGTATGAACGGGTAGAGGGGCCGGAAAATGGCGATGTACGGCACAAAGTACTGCATCTCTTCTTACCATGTTGAAGGCATTCTTAAAGTCCAGTTTGAGCAGGGCCTTTTCATCAGAAATGTTTGTGATGTATGCTCGTGCTGCATGGGCAGCCGCTTCACAGCCTTGGGGGATTCCAAATCCTAGCTGGATTGGTTTCAGCAATTCAGCCGCTTGCTGGCTGACAACCCTCGTAGCAGCCTTGGCAATCAGGCGTCGGAGAGTGTTGCCAACAGCGATTGGCCTGATTCCTTCGTCCTTCTTTTTGAGAGCAAAGAGGGAGGCACCAAAAAAGAGAGGCCTGATGGCCTCAGGTATATCACCAGCCAGACACATGTTGACGAACCTTGTGAGTTCCATAAGAAGATCTTGTGCAGCATCACCAACCGCAGGATTTAACATTTGCTTGATATGTTGTGGTTTTAACCCTGTAAAGCCGCCTGCTGACCCAGGTGGAAAAGAAAGGGCTGCTTTGTAGACCTCAGATTCACCAACAGTTAATGGGTCTGGTTTATATATATATATATATATATATATATATATATATATATATATATATATATATATATATATATATATATATATATATATATATATATATATATATATATATATATGTCGTACCTAATAGCCAGAACGTACTTCTCAGCCTACTATGCAAGGCCAAATTTGCCTAATAAGCCAAGTTTTCATGAATTAATTGTTTTTCGACTACCTAACCTACCTAACCTAACCTAACCTAACTTTTTCGGCTACCTAACCTAACCTAACCTATAGAGATAGGTTAGGTTAGGTTAGGTAGGGTTGGTTAGGTTCGGTCATATATCTACGTTAATTTTAACTCCAATAAAAAAAAATTGACCTCATACATAAAGAAATGGGTAGCTTTATCATTTTTTAAGAAAAAAATTAGAGAAAATATATTAATTCTGGAAAACTTGGCTTATTAGGCAAATTTGGCCTTGCATAGTAGGCTGAGAAGTGCGTTCTGGCTACTAGGTACGACATATATATATATATATATATATATATATATATATATATATGTCGTACCTAATAGCCAGAACGCACTTCACAGCCTACTATGCAAGGCCCGATTTGCCTAATAAGCCAAGTTTTCCTGAATTAATATATTTTCTCTAATTTTTTTCTTATTAAATGATAAAGCTACCCATTTCATTATGTATGAGGTCAATTTTTTTTATTGGAGTTAAAATTAACGTAGATATATGGCCGAACCTAACCAACCCTACCTAACCTAACCTAACCTATCTTTATAGGTTAGGTTAGGTTAGGTAGCCGAAAAAGTTAGGTTAGGTTAGGTTAGGTGGGTTAGGTAGTTGAAAAACAATCAATTCATGAAAACTTGGCTTATTAGGCAAATTGGGCCTTGCATAGTAGGCTGAGAAGTGCGTTCTGGCTACTAGGTACGACATATATATATATATATATATATATATATATATATATATATATATATATATATATATATATATATATATATATATATATATATATATATATTATTAAATATGACCGAAAAAGTAAGATTAATAATTCTAACACGAATTTTCTCAATCTTTCGTACATTACGCTTCACTGTTGGAGGTAAATCAAAAATCATCGATAGATACAGCGATAGCAGGCGGCTTGACGTTTGCGAGGCACTACACATCAAGAAGTCAACACCAGCAATCAACAGCCAATTATTGCACAACTATATTCTACCCACCTCAAGACTCCGCTCCAATATAGAAGCATCAAGAAATATGGACCAATAGGCTTTCTACAAACACTTCTATTCAATACCCATTGTTTCTGTTCTGTCTTGTGTTGATACTTTTAATACCCTATTAAAATCCCCTCCTGTTCTGTCTTGTGTTAATGCCACATCACCCTTCCCACCTCACTCAAATGTAGATATAAAATCAGAGATACGTTCTAATCAGTTGTGTATTTGTGAAGTCTTTGAAAATGTAATAAGTTTTACGAAACGCGCCCGTGTCGCGTCAGACTAGAAATAAAAATGAATTTTGGAGAAGTGATTTTTGATTTACCTCCAACAGTGAAGCGTAATGTACGAAAGATTGAGAAAATTCGTGTTAGAATTTTTAATCTTACTTTTTCGGTCATATTTAATAATATATGTCTACAGGAAAGACTGCTACCAAAATATACTAATATATATATATATATATATATATATATATATATATATACAACTTTAGAACACTTTCCCACCAGGAGACTCGAACCCTAGCCAGCACAGAAGCCTTCCAGCAACTGGCATAACAGGTACGCCTTAACCCGCTCCACCACCGCTCAGGGTTAAGGCGTACCTGTTATGCCTTAAGGGTAGGTGTAGGTAGTGGAAAGGGTTACAGAGGCACATAATGGGCTCAGGAACTGAACCCCACAATTCATTTAGCTAAGCAAGTTACAATCTTGATGAGCTAGTTACAAAATTCAATATAAGTCGTCACATCAACAATGGGTTCGAATTCGACCTCAAGTACAGGTTCTAAATTAAGCAACTGACATATGGGGAGAGCTAGTGTCAAAATTTATATGTTGTCCTGCACACCGCCCCCCATCCCGTGGGCAGCGGTGGATAGGTTACAATCACTCAGTTACTACCTACAGTTAGCAAATTGGGGATATTTGGCTAAAATTTCTGGTAGCAGATCATTTTGAATGAAATATTTACAAATCGCTGGAACATTGGTTATAGAATTGTCTCTAAATTCACGTATCTTTTCGCACTCCATCACATAGTGACGCAGGGTGTGCGAATAAATTTTGTTGACACATTTTACATTTGGTCAGGTCTACATCAGCAGATAATGAGAATTCCCAGAGATACTTGTAACCGAGTCTAAGCCGAGCAAAGAGACATGGGAGATTTTACATAAGTACAGTACATGGTAGTTTAAGTAGCGAAAGCATGTCAATGAATAACAAGTATATATAACAAAACTATTGTCCCATGAAGTCGAATTAACTTCCAAACATATATTTTTTAATAAATGTTAAATGTTTTCTGGCTAGTTATGTTAGATTTTATTAAAAATACGTATTCTACTTGTTAACATTATTATTTAAATTTGTGATAATTTGTGCAGAGAAGTGCGACAACTGGATATGCCAACAAACACTTTCCAAACAACGATATATCTTGGATAAGTCGCTCCACAACAATGACGCTTGGACCGTCGACTTCCTTTGATGCCACATATTTACTTATTTCATAATGAAATTATATTAGTTTGGAGTAAATATATGTTTTCTCATGTTCTGCATTCAGCACCCACATTATAGTCAGTAAATATACCATAATACTTCATTACTTAAATAACACTAAGAGGGTTTGAGTTGCTTTGGGTCTTTAGTGGACAGAATCTCGAATAGATGGGGCGAGAGTCGCCTCATCTTTCTCGCCCAGGCGGAAGTCGAAACTTAATTTAAAATTGATATATCTTTGTCCTCCAACATGATATATTTCATTTGGTGCAATCATAATAATGTTCATATCTGGGTCTTTCTGGAGGCATATAAGATTTTAGGTTTTATTAGCGTATCTTTGTTAATTATACAATATATCGGCAAGTGCGTAGGCGTCTGCACTCCATGACTGAAAAGCTACTGAACCCCAGCAAACATTTTCATGTTTTTAAAACATCATAAAAACGACATTTCATTGTTTTCAGCACGTTTATAATTACGTTTAGAAAAGTTTTTTTGAGAACTTTTATATACAACCTTAGAACGTAAATAATTAACATTTCTAAAAACTTTTTTATAATCTTTTAATTACCTACATTAAAACGTTTAGGGTAAATTAGGGTATAATAATTTTTTAATTCATATCTGAAATAGAAAGGGAGAGAAAGAAAGAAGACATATCTGAGAAAGAAATGGACATCCTATATATGTATGTGTAAATTACAAATAAATAGGGTACAAAAAGAGAATTAAAATATTATATTTATTTAATTAAGAATGAGTAATACAACAAAATATATGTAATAGCTCGAAATATATAGACTATATCTATAACAGAATATAAAAGTAAAAATTTAAAAATCTATAAAAATCTATATATGCAATATGTGAACACAATAGATTTTGTGATCAAGCAGCCTGTGATTCATGTCATGCTGAGATCAGTCTGACGTTACAAGCAGTTATTGTTACTTAAAACTAAAACAAGTAAAATTTTCCGAGTATACATATAACACTATAGTTTTTCTATGACTAATAATAAAAATCTATTAATCAAAAGTTTAGGACTAATTAACTAAAAATAAAAATCTACAAGTGAATGTAAACAGTCAAGTATAATATTCATGTAGAAAGAGAAAGAAAAAGAGAGAGAGAAGGAAAGAAAGAGAAAGAAAGAAAGGGAGAAAGAGAGAGAGAAAGAAAAGAAAAAAGTCATGTATAATATTCATATTAGCACCATGCAATATAACTTAGATTAAGTAAAAATCTCAGACATTTTTAAATCAAATGAAATATGAGAGCCAGAGAGAGAGAGCGAGAGCCAGAGAGAGAGCGTGAGCCAGAGCCAGAGAGAGAGAGAGAGTCAGAGCCAGAGAGAGAGAGAGAGAGCCAGAGAGAAAGAGAGAGCCAGAGAGAGAGAGAGAGAGCCAGAGAGAAAGAGAGAGCCAGAGAGAAAGAGAGAGCCAGAGAGAGAGAGAGAGAGAGCCAGAGAGAGAGAGAGCCAGAGCCAGAGCCAGAGAGAGAGAGCGTGAGCCAGAGCCAGAGAGAGAGTGAGTCAGAGCTAGAGAGAGAGTCAGAGCCAGAGAGAGAGAGCCAGAGCCAGAGAGAGCCAGAGGGAGAGAGAGCCAGAGAGAGAGAGAGCCAGAGAGAGAGAGAGACAGAGAGAGAGAGAGCCAGAGAGCGAGAGCCAGAGAGAGCGAGAGCCAGAGAGAGCGAGAGCCAGAGAGAGCGAGAGAGCCAGAGAAAGAGAGGGGGAGAGAGAGGGCCAGAGCCAGAGAGAGAGAGAGAGAGAGAGAGCCAGAGAGAAAGAGAGAGCCAGAGAGAAAGAGAGAGCCAGAGAGAAAGAGAGAGCCAGAGAGAGAGAGAGAGCCAGAGAGAGAGAGAGAGAGAGAGAGAGCCAGAGAGAGAGCCAGAGAGAGAGCCAGAGCCAGAGAGAGAGAGCCAGAGCCAGAGAGAGAGAGAGAGAGAGCCAGAGAGAGAGAGCGTGAGCCAGAGCCAGAGAGAGAGTGAGTCAGAGCTAGAGAGAGAGTCAGAGCCAGAGAGAGAGAGCCAGAGAGAGAGAGCCAGAGAGAGCCAGAGAGAGAGAGAGCCAGAGAGAAAGAGAGAGCCAGAGAGAGAGAGAGAGCCAGAGCCAGAGCCAGAGAGAGAGAGCCAGAGCCAGAGCCAGAGAGAGAGAGCGTGAGCCAGAGCCAGAGAGAGAGTGAGTCAGAGCTAGAGAGAGAGTCAGAGCCACAGAGAGAGAGAGCCAGAGCCAGAGAGAGCCAGAGAGAAAGAGAGCCAGAGAGAGAGAGAGCCAGAGAGTGAGAGAGCCAGAGAGAGAGAGAGCCAGAGAGCGAGAGCCAGAGAGAGCAAGAGCCAGAGAGAGCGAGAGCCAGAGAGAGCGAGAGAGCCAGAGAAAGAGAGGGGGAGAGAGAG
>NC_091187.1:42738690-42806190 GCF_040958095.1 Procambarus clarkii | reverse complement strand
ATATAATATATATATATATATATATATATATATATATATATATATATTTATATATATATATATATATATATATATATATATATATATATATATATATATATATATATATATATATATATATATATATATATATAATTTCGTAAACCTCACCCTGTAAACATTCATGTTTCTACATGTTAAACAAGCTACGAGGATGAGGGAAGGGGATGTTCCCTCCATGCTGGATATTATATTTACCAGGAAAGAGAAAGATATATTTATCATTCAGTACCTCCCTCCTTTGGTACCTCCCTTTTCCTCCTTTCAGTACCTCCCTCCTTTTACCCAAGTGACATTGTCACTTGGGTAAAAGTGACCATGTCTTTTTGGGAATAAAGTATGCAATGCATTATAATCTGGAAGAAAATGAGCTTGAAGCAGTTGAAAAACCTGACTTGTGGAGAGGTCATTATGGGGAACTCAGATATTTCCTTAAGGAATTTGACAAACACTTGCTGTTAGGACATGAAGTAAATGAGATGTATGTCAAGTTTTGTGAAATATATGATAATGGCACAACAAAATTTATACTAAAGCAGAGATGCAGAACTAGGAAAAAGGGAAAAATTGCCCAAACATACAAGCAATACAAAGATGCGAGAAACAACAATAGCAGTAAGGAGAGGGGCAGAAAGACTATGACTTTCGGTCATATTCAACAACACAAATATACATACACACACACACATTATTGGAAAAAATTGGAATTGGAATATTGGAAAAAATAATTAAAACTAAATGGGTAGAACACCTGGAGAGAAATGATATAATTTCAGACAGACAGTATGGTTTTCGATTTGGAAGATCCTGTGTATCGAATTTACTCAGTTTCTATGATCGAGCAACAGATATATTACAGGAAAGAGATGGTTGGGTTGACTGCATCTATCTGGACCTAAAAAAGGCATTCGACAGAGTTCCACATAGAGAGGTTGTTCTGGAAACTGGAAAATATTGGAGGGGTGACAGGTAAGCTTCTAACATGGATGAAAAATTTTCTGACTGATAGAAAAATGAGGGCAGTAATCAGAGGCAATGTATCGGACTGGAGAAATGTCACAAGTGGAGTACCACAGGGTTCAGTTCTTGCACCAGTGATGTTTATTGTCTACATAAATGATCTACCAGTTGGTATACAGAATTACATGAACATGTTTGCTGATGATGCTAAGATAATAGGAAGGATAAGAAATTTAGATGATTGTCATGCCCTTCAAGAAAACCTGGATAAAATAAGTATATGGAGCACCACTTGGCAAATGGAATTTAATGTTAATAAATGCCATGTTATGGAATGTGGAACAGGAGAACATAGACCCCACACAACCTATACATTATGTGAGAAATCTTTAAAGAATTCTGATAAAGAAAGAGATCTAGGGGTGGTTCTAGATAGAAAACTATCACCTGAGAACCACATAAAGAATATTGTGCGAGGAGCCTATGCTACGCTTTCTAACTTTAGAATTGCATTTAAATACATGGATGGTGATATACTAAAGAAATTGTTCATGACTTTTGTTACGCCAAAGCTAGAATATGCAGCTGTTGTGTGGTGCCCAACAACAGAAGTTGGCCCATATCTTAAGAAGCACATCAACAAACTGGAAAAGGTGCAAAGACATGCTACTAAGTGGCTCCCAGAACTGAAGGGCAAGAGCTACGAGGAGAGGTTAGAGGCATTAAATATGCCAAAACTAAAAGACAGAAGAAAGAGGTGATATGATCACTACATACAAAATAGTATCAGGAATTGATAAAATCGACAGCGAAGATTTCCTGAGACCTGGAACTTCAAGAACAGGAGGTCATAGATTGAAACAAGCTTAACACAGATGCTAAAGAAATATAAGAAAATTCACTTTCGCAAATAGCGTGGTAGACGGTTGGAACAAGTTAGGTGAGAAGGTGGTGGAGGCCAAGACTGTCAGTAGTTTCAAAGCGTTATATGACAAAGAGTGCTGGGAAGACGGTCTCATCCTGTAACTACACTTAGGTATTTACACACACACTATATATATATATATATATATATATATATATATAATATATATATATATATATATTATATATATATATATATAAATAAATATATATATATATATATATTATATATATATATATATATATATATAAATATATATATATATATTATATATATATATATAAATATATTATATATATATATATATATATATATAAATATATATATATATATATGTCGTACCTAGTAGCCAGAATGCACTTTTCAGCCTACTATGCAAGGCCTGATTTGCCTAATAAGCCAAGTTTTCATTAATTAATATATTTTCTCTATTTTTTTTCTTATGAAATGATAAAGCTATCCATTTCATTATGTATGAGGTCAATTCATTTTTTATTGGAGTTAAAATTAATATAGATATATGACCAAACCTAACCAACCCTACCTAAACTATCTTTATAGGTTAGGTTAGGTAGCTGAAAATGTTAGGTTAAGTAGTCGAAAAAACATTAATTCATGAAAACTTGGCTTATTAGGCAAATCGGGCCTTGCATAGTAGGCTGAGAAGTGAGTTCTGGCTACTAGGTACGACATATATATATATATATATATATATATATATATGTCGTACCTAGTAGCCAGAACTCACTTTTTGGCCTACTATTCAAGGCCCGATTTGCCTAATAAGCCAAGTTTTCCTGAATTAATATATTTTTTCTAATTTTTTTCTTATGAAATGATAAAGCTACCCATTTCATTATGTATGAGGTCAATATTTTTTTATTGGAGTTAAAATTAACGTAGATATATGACCGAACCTAACCAACCCTACCTAACCTAACCTAACCTATCTTTATAGGTTAGGTTTGGTTAGGTAGCCGAAAAAGTTAGGTTAGGTTAGGTTAGGTAGGTTAGGTAGTCGAAAAACAATTAATTCATGAAAACTTGGCTTACTAGGCAAATTTGGCCTTGCATAGTAGGCTGAGAAGTGAGTTCTGGCTACTAGGTACGACATATATATATATATATATATATATATATATATATATATATATATATATATATATAATGTCGTACCTAGTAGCCAGAACTCACTTCTCAGCCTACTATGCAAGGCCCGATTTGCCTAATAAGCCAAGTTTTCATGAATTAATTGTTTTTCGACTACCTAACCTACCTAACCTAACTTTCTCTACTACCTAACCTAACCTAACCTATAAAGATAGGTTAGGTTAGGTTAGGTAGGGTTGGTTAGGTTCGGTCATATATCTACGTTAATTTTAACTCCAATAAAAAAACATTGACCTCATACATAATGAAATGGGTAGCTTTATCATTTCATAAGAAAAAAATTATAGAAAATATATTAATTCAGGAAAACTTGGCTTATTAGGCAAATCGGGCCTTGCATAGTAGGCTGAGAAGTGCGTTCTGGCTACTAGGTACGACATATATATATATATATATATATATATATATATATATATATATATATATATATATATATATATATATATATATATATCGGACAATTAGGAAAAAAAAAAAAAAAATTTAAATTATTTTACCTTGTACCTAGATCCACCAGGCCTGTTTGGTCTATGTTTCAGTACTTGAGAAATCTGGAAGGTCACATCCTCCTCCTCAACTTGTGGATGTGCGTTGATAGATGATTCTGTAAAATTAAGTTATTTATATAATAATAAATTCAGTATAACAGTAATATTCTGTAAAATTAAAAGTAATTTATACATCAATCAGATAAAACTCTCCAGAGATGGTGATACACAACATATAAAGGACAAGCTTCAGAACAAAATATGCATTTAGGAATAAGGTTTTGTACATGTAGGTAGCACATGAGAAAATAAGTGGAAGGTGATCAAGTTTATATTAACATGTTAATGGCTTTGTTAAGGCTTTGCAAGAATGAAAAAATATTAATAATGTAATATCACCTACCAATTAATTGTACATCATTTATAAGTCAATTATTTGCATTATTATTATTCAATACTAATGATATAAAAATGCATTTTGTAATCTACTATTTATGCAAGTATTAAGCACAGGATCATGAAATAAACTGCACAATACTGTAATGGATAAACCAATTAAGTTTACATTTTCCTATAGCTAAGTCAGTCAGTTCTATTAGCAGCAGAGAACAATTATGCCCAACCTCTATTAAATGAAACAATCTTAAGAGCAAGTGATAGAAATATAATCATTTATGCTTGGGAAAATATTATGGAATGGTTCCAAATATGAAAAATATTAAGTTTTTTGGTTAAAATTTTTTAATTTAAAATTTAAATTTTTAAGTGAATTTTAAACTTTAAAAAAATTATTTAATTTTTTGGTTACTTACTTAAAATAACATTATATAGTTCTTGTTTTTGTAGAAATGCCAATTTCTTCTTTTGCCCTTCCAGACTGTATAGTGACCACAGGCCGTTTGTTCATATCTTCATTATTCTTCGAACCATGGTTGCACAATCAGACCCACGTACACTGGTTAAAAGCATCACCTAAAAGCAACAACAAAAATGTAGTACACTGACGAATTTTGAATATATATATATATATATATATATATATATATATATATATATATATATATATATATATATATATATATATATATATATATATATATATATGTATGCCATATACATATATATGCTATGTTGTATGCTACAACTTGGCTGATAATAAAGCCATTCACAACTGCAGGCCTAATAAAAAAAGGAGGTGGCATAGCAATATCTTACAAAGATACCTTCATCTGCAATAGTGTCATTAGTAATAGAGACGACTATTGTGAATATACCTTTGCCAAGTTCTCCAGTAAATCCCTTAAATCCTCCTTGAACAAGAGGGTTTTTACTTGATCGAACCATATTCTTAACCTGCTGCAGGTAATTTTCAAATGGAAATGCTGAACATCTGTCCAAACTACCAAACTCTTTGGCATCAGAAGATATGTGTGTTAGGCAGTGTACATTGTACACTAAAAAATCCTTACCATACAGCTCACGAGCCTTTAACACAAAGTACAGCAAAAGATCATGTGCATATTGGCTGTAATTTAACTGAATCAATTTAGGTGATACAAGAATAGAAATGGCTACACTCAGAGTCAGGAAATGGTCATACAATTCTTTGGGTAAGATTCCCTTCAGTACAATCTTACCGGTGTAGAGAAGGAGTTGCCTGTATTCAGTCGCTTTCCATCTATCAACCTCTGAAAGACTTCGAGGTTTACCTGTTCTTTTAGGCGTCGCTTTTTGGCCCGTGACATACGCTGCCATCTTGTGTGGTATTCTCTTCTTCTTTCTATAATGTGTGCATACATTCTGAAGGAGAAAGGCCAAGTGCTACATTACCAATTACTATTACAAGATTATTAGTAAAGTATTGTACTGCAAAAAGCAAATAAAATGGGGTAAACTAAACTTTGAAAACAAATAATAATTAAAACAGGTAAATTAGTAAAATAACAAAGGCTTAAGCAGACATGACTCTGCTTAAGCCATGTAAAGCAGACAGATAAGATGGCAATATATAAGGGGAAAAAATTAAAAAGCTAGGATATAAAACTAATTGAGATCAAAAGCATAAATTACTAAAGTAGGGAAAAAATAACAAATGACTTCATAAAAAAATTATCCAATTGCCAACAGCAACTTGGTAGTACGAGTCTAAGTCTAAGAAACGAAAAAAATTTAAATGCTGTTATCTGCAATGAAACAATACATACTATTGCACGTACCGAAACATTGATGAATGTAAAAAATAGAGAACTATTTGCTGAATGTCCCATAAATGGATTTAAACTATTTTACACAAAGAGGGGGGAGAAGCCATGTATGTTAGGGAATATTTGAAATGTAGTCTCGAAAAGTACACAACTGTGATAGGAAAATTAGGTCACATGGAGGAGTGGGTCTGTATACTATGGAAGACCTTGTATGCTCGGAGCTCCTTAACATTACAAATGAGGTGGTAGAGGTATTGGGATTAAAAATAGAGAAAATAAATTTAGTGATTATTCTAATATACAAACCGCCAGATGCAACGGCCGAGGAATTCACAGAACAGATAAACAAAATGGAGAACTCGATACCTCATATTATCTTCCTAGGTGACTTCAACTTGCCTAGTCTAAGATGGAGAATAGCAAACAATAATATTATACCAGGAAATTTATCGAGACCTACCCACTCAGCTTCCTGGCAATACGTTAGTAATGAATAAATATGATATATTTACTCATTATAATGTTGGTGCTGAATGTACAACACGAAAAAACATAATTTTAATCTGAAAAAGGATCTTTTTATAAAGAAATTAGACGAAAATAAAGAGCTGGTGACGCCAAATCAAGTCGACGATCCAAGCGTCGGTTAGGTTAAGTTAGGTCAACCTAACCTATTATATTTATTCATTACTAACGTATTGCCAGGAAGCTTTGTGAAGCTTGTGTAGCTTGTGGTAGCTTGTGGTAATTAGACGGACCCTCATTTTAACAGAAACTTGGCTAAGTAAAGACTATACCCAACTCTACAACTTAGCTGGTTATAAAGGCATTCATAATTTCAGGCCTAGTAAAAAAGGAGGTGTTATACCAAAACAGATGCAGAACTAGGAAACAGGATTTCTTCAACAGAAATTTTGAAATTGTTCACAATTTTTGTTACACCAAAGTTGGAGTATGCAGCAGTTGTATGGTGTGCCCATATCTTAGAAAGCATATCAACAAACTGGAAACGGTGCAGAGACATGCCACTAAGTGGCATTAACTAAATGCCATTAAATATGCCAAATATACTACATAAATATACATACTACACATGCACAATAATTGTCCTGGGACCTCTGATATTAGAACATAAGAACATAAGAACAAAGGTAACTGCAGAAGGCCTATTGGCCCATACGAGGCAGCTCCTATTCTATAACCACCCAATCCCACTCATATACTTGTCCAACCCGTGCTTGAAACAATCGAGGGACCCCACCTCCACAATGTTACGCGGCAATTGGTTCCACAAATCAACAACCCTGTTACTGAACCAGTATTTACCCAAGTCTTTCCTAAATCTAAACTTATCCAATTTATACCCATTGTTTCGTGTTCTGTCCTGTGTTGATACTTTTAATACCCTATTAATATCCCCCCGGTTATGTCCATTCATCCACTTGTAAACCTCTATCATGTCACCCCTAACTCTTCGCCTTTCCAGTAAATGCAACTTAAGCTTTGTTAATCTTTCTTCATATGAAAGATTTCTAATTTGGGGAATTAACTTAGTCATCCTACGCTGGACACGTTCAAGTGAATGAACGTGAATGATCCATTCTACAATATGGCGACCAAAACTGAACTGCATAATCTAAATGGGGCCTAACTAGAGCAAGATATAGCTTGAGAACCACACCAGGTGTCTTGTTACTAACGCTGCGATTAATAAATCCAAGTGTCCGATTTGCCTTATTACGAACATTTATGCATTGATCCTTTTGTTTTAAATTCTTACTAATCATAACTCCCAGATCCCTTTGGCAATCCGACTTCGCAATCACAACACCATCCAGCTCGTATCTTGTAACTCTATCATCATTACCTAACCTCAGAACTTTACATTTATCAGCATTAAACTGCATCTGCCAATCCTTTGACCATTTCAAAACCCTATCTAGATCAACTTGAAGTGATAGTGAGTCCTCCTCCGAATTAATTTCCCTACCGATTATAATATTATTCCCTACTTCCTACTTATAATTCCCTACATAATATAATATTATATATATATATATATATATATATATATATATATATATATATATATATATATATATATATATATATATATATATATATATATATATATATATATATATATATATGTATATATAGGGCCATCAACACACCTCCAGCTAGGGCCACCAACACACCTCCAGGGCCATCAACACGCCTCCAGGGCCATCAACACAACACCACCATCAACACACCTCCAGCCAGGGCCACCAACACACCTCCAGCCAGGGCCACCAACACACCTCCAGCCAGGGCCATCAACACACCTCCAGCCAGGGCCACCAACACACCTCCAGCCAGGGCCACCAACACACCTCCAGCCAGGGCCACCAACACACCTCCAGCCAGGGCCATCAACACGCCTCCAGGGCCATCAACACAACACCACCACCAACACACCTCCAGCCAGGGCCACCAACACACCTCCAGCCAGGGCCACCAACACACCTCCAGCCAGGGCCACCAACACACCTCCAGCCAGGGCCACCAACACACCTCCAGCCAGGGCCACCAACACACCTCCAGCCAGGGCCACCAACACACCTCCAGCCAGGGCCACCAACACACCTCCAGCCAGGGCCACCAACACACCTCCAGCCAGGGCCACCAACACACCTCCAGCCAGGGCCACCAACACACCTCCAGCCAGGGCCACCAACACACCTCCAGCCAGGGCCACCAACACACCTCCAGCCAGGGCCACCAACACACCTCCAGCCAGGGCCACCAACACACCTCCAGCCAGGGCCACCAACACACCTTCAGGGCCATCAACACAACACCACCATCAACATACCTCCAGCCAGGGCCATAACACACCATCCAGCCTACCACCACAAACTTATAAATATACTACACATGTCTAAGAGCAAATAAAAGAAAACAGTTACCTTAACTATTGAAGATGCAGCAGGATTTTGTGGATAAGCCAGCAGCCGTCCCTCTCGACACGGTTTTAAAATGGCGGCGACTACCACAACATGCAACGAGCCTAAAGAATGTCCAGCGCTAGCATTATCTAAACGCTATTATATATTATCAAGCAATACGGAAATCTAAAATAAAAAAAATGATACAAATAATTGTATTAAATATTTATTTGCAATTACAATACCTCGGGAATATATTTTTGCGTTAGCAAAACATATTAAGTTCGTATTTAGTTTAACTCATTTAAATTCTTTACAAATAATAACCTGATTTTACCTGATGGCCATTAACATTAATGTTTTATGTTGATACATTTCATACCCTTATTATTTCAATTTCTTTCTTTATTATGCACCCCATACCCATCCCGTGGGCGGTGGTGTAAAGGATTACAGAGGCACATAATGGGTTCAGGAACTGAACTCTCTAGTTTGTTTAGCTAAGCAAATAACAATTTTTGACGCTAGTTACAAAATTATTAATGTTATATATACATGTACACACTCTCATACATACATGTACATATATATATATATATATATATATATATATATATATATATATATATATATATATATATATATATATATACGTATACATATATACATACACATGCATATTTATAATCACCCACACAAATACACACATCAATAATCTCTGTGTCACTTATTTTATACATGTTCTTGTAGAACATTCTATTGCGAACACATTGGGCGCTGCCCAATAAACTCGCCCCTCGGGGCAAAATTATTTTTTTTTTTTAATCTTGGTGGAACATAAAATGGCCGCCTGTGTTTATGCTGTCGTCAGATGGCGCTGTGACGTCACAGATGAGGGAAGCACGTACTGCGCATTAATGCCTCGATCCCTCGTTATTTATTTATTTTATTTATTTATATATATACAAGAACGTACATTGGGGGGTTAAGAGACAACATAGAGCTTAAGTTAGAATTATAATCTTGTAAAACCACTAGCTTGCATATATAGCGTTTCGGGCAAGTCCTTAAACTAATCTTTGAGCAAATTCTTAAACAGAGTTTTAGAGAAATAATTAAATGTAAAATTGATAAAAAGTGTTTAACAGGTACATTACAGCTTTACTTTACAAGTACAGATGATTTTAAGTAGGATAATTACAGTAAAATTGTCAAAAAATTGTTTACAGGTACAATGCAAGAATTTTCGACACAAAAGCAGATCAGAACAATACACAATAATGAACAAGGAATCCTAAGTACAATTAGGAAAACATCTCAGGGTTATACATTGGATTACTGAAGCACAATATGAGGATCATTACAAATAGTAATGCAGTAGAATATGCACTCATATTCTATTATTAAGTTAATATTAAGTTCCTTCCTCATGTTAAGTATCTTTGTGGTACTAGGGACATCCAAGGATTATCTTCAAGGCTTCGTTCTGCAAGTTTTCAAGCCCTTTAAGCTTTCTTTCAGTCATCAAGGCAAGCAGAGATGCAACATAATCCACTACCTCCTTTATGAACTGGCGTTACTCTTGCGTTTTTAAGGATATCAGGGAAGGTATGACACTCAAGGGATTTGTTGAACAGCAGAGCTATAGGTGGTGCAAGGGCATATGGGAGGCGCTCTTGTATACAATGGATGGGATTTCACTGATGTTCCCAGCTTTGGTTTTTAGTGAATGTATGATGGACACAACATCTGACGGGCTGACTGGTGAGAGGAGAAGAGAGTTTGGATAGCTGCCTGAGAGATATGTGTTGATATGTGTCTGACTCTGTGGGATTTTACTTGCAAGGTTAGCACCAATCGATGAAAAGAAGCTATTAAATTCATTCGCCATTTCTAAGTCAGATGACGGTGTAAGGCCATCCTTAGAGAGTGTTATCTGGTTGTGGGAGTGTTGTTTAGTTCCCAGGATGTTAGAGATGGTATTCCATGTGCTTTTCATGTTGCCTTTTGCTTCTTTGAATCTAGTCTCATAGTATGAAAGTTTTGCTTTTCTTATGATACTGGTAAGCACTGACGAGTACCTTTTAACTACTTCCATTGGAATTAGGCCACTCCTAAATTTCTTTTCGTATTCATGTTTTTTGTTGATTGATTTAATTATGCCACTTGTGAGCCACGGGTTATTTTTTCTTTTATCAGTTACTTGTTTGGTAAGGAGGGGACAGTGAGTGTTGTAGAGGCTTAGAGTTTTGTAGAGAAAGAGGTTAGTTGATGAGTTTATATCCTGTGAATTATTAAATTCAGATTCCCAGTTAATATTGTGAAGTGCATTAGAGAGATTGCCTAAAGCTGATTCACTATGTAGCCTGAATGAAAGTTTTTTGGTTTCTGGTGGTGATGTGTCAATGTTTGCTATGAGGAAAGTAGGATAGTGGTCAGTTGTTCTGTCATAAATTACCCCAGATGTAAGGGGAGCTGTTATATTAGTCCAAAGGTGATCCAGGGTAGTGGCAGATGTTTGAGTGACTCGGGTGGGCTTGGTGATTGTGGGGATTAGCATACAGGAGTGCATGCTGTTACGGAAATAGTCAACTTGAGGGTTGTTTTCAACATTCAATAAAGAAATTCTGGAGGGCTTCTGTGCAAGGGTTAGGATGAGCTAGCCTAAGCATTTTTATACCAATTTGACAGTTATTTTCAGTAACACGATAAACAACGCTCGGAATATTAAGTTCCTTTCTCATATTAAGTATCTTTGTGGTACGAGGGCACCCAAGGATTATCCTCACGGCTTCGTTCTGCAATTTTTCAAGCCCTCCAAGCTTTCTTTCAGGATGCCTTAAAGTTAGTTTAGTTCATTTATTATGCACCCCATACCCATCTTGTGGGCAGTAGTGGAAAGGGTTGCAGAGGCACATAATGGGCTCAGGGACTGAACCCCACAATTCATTTAGCTAAGCAAGTTACAATCTTGATGAGCTAGTTACAAAATTCAGTATAAGTCGTCACATCAACAATGGGTTCGAGATCGATCACAAGTACAGTTTCTAAATTAAGCAACTGACATATGTGGAGAGCTAGTGTCACAATTGATATGTTTGTCCTGCACACCGCCCCTCATCCAGTGGGCAGCGGTGGATAGGTTACCAATCACTTTGTTACTACTTACAGTTAGCAAACTGGGGATATTTGGCTAAAATTTCTGGTACCAGATAATTTTGAATGAAATATTGACACATCGTTGGTACATTGGTTATAAAATTGTCTCTGAATTCACTATCACATAGTGACGGAGGGTGTGCGAATAATTTTGTTGACAATTAACATTTGGTCAGGTCTACATCGGCAGATAATGAGAATTCCCAGAAATACTTGTAACCGAGTCTAAGCCGAGCAGTAGTAACATCTAGAAGTCTGCTGATTTTATTGGATGAACCATAGATGTGTCGCTCCTCTTGCATAATAGTATTGAACGAAAGTTAATCTCCCCAAACAATTTCGCGTTTTGGGCAAATTACCCCTCCACTCTCTCCATTTTTTTTGGACATTCCCTGGTAGTGTGCGGAAATACTGAAAAGTGTATACTCTTTTCAACTTTATCAGCTTAATTCTCGTCCTATGTCTTTCATTTTGGTATCAATGCGTTCGCAATAGAATTCCCAACAGAACTATGTGAATATAATGTCAAAGACAGCAGCGCGCTCCACCCGCCGACAAGATGAATGTAGGCCAAGGGTACCAGAAAAAGAAAGCTGAGCGTGATAATACTGAAAAGTGTATACCCTTTTCAACTTTGTTACCTCAATTCTCATCCTAGGTTTTTCAATTTAGCATCAATGTGTTCGCAATAGAATTCTCTACAGGACTAAAGGCATATAAACTCCAAAAGCCCGGCTTACCATCCGCAACAAACAGAGAAAGCGAGAGCGTGTTACCAGGGAGCGCACAAGAGCGATAAAATGTATACACTCTTTTCATTCTGGTCACCTCAATTGTCATCCTAGGTCTTTCATTTTGGTATCAATGTGTTCGCAATAGAATTTCCAACTAGAATTTATGCATGAAATGTCAAAAACAGCAGCGTGCTCCACCCGCTGACGTGATGAAAGCACGGCGGACCATCCACACAAAACAGAGAAAGTGAGAGAAAGTAACCTGGGAGCACTCTAGTGCAATGTAATGTGAACACACTTTTCACTTTGGTTACCTCAATTCTCGTCATATGTCTTTCATTTTGGTATCAATGTGTTCGCAATTGTATCTGCTGGCATTTTACCCTTTGCTTGGATCTGAAGGGTTTTAGGCTCACCACGATGCAATCTGATAGTACCACACGTGTATATACCTATCTTCAAGCAGCAATTCACTCATTCAAACCGACTTATAATAGTTATCCATATATAAATGGTAATCTTTGTTCTACCTGTTAACCTGTTATATGAAGAAAGATTGTCAAAGCTTATATTACATTCTCTAGAAAAGCAAAGAATTAGGAGTGACATATGGTAGAGGTGCACAATGGGATGAATGGACATAACAAAGGGGACATTAATGGGGTATTAAAAGTAGCAACACAAGACAGAACTCGAAACAAAGTGTAAAAATTGGAAAAATTTAGATTTAGGAAAGAACTGCATGAGTAAATACACTGGGTTTGTACCTTAAGGTTCATGTATGCAATATTACAGAGTTCCAGTTAACTCCCATGCATGCAATTAATTTATGTTATGTTTATGTTTTTTATGTTAAAATGTTTTTGTTGATTTGTTTGTATATTTTCATAAGTAAAGCATGCTTACCGTCTTATTCCAAGTTTTATGATAACTTTACAATGTTTAAAACATAAAGTTCAATATATATTCTGGTTTTCATACAGGAATTATACGTTAATATAACATCATAATAACGTAATGATGTCGTGTAAATAACGTTATACTGACGTCATATAAATGTTATATTTATGTTATAAGAACGTAAATTGGATAGCTTTACAGAAAGTAAACAAAAAAAACTAAATGTTGACTGAAAATTATTTATTCTTAAATATAAAGCATGAAAACATTATAATACCATAGCATTTACTATTATTTTTAAGTTTTTACATAAATCTTAAAAAACTGTCATAAGAATATATGTTTTTAGTTATATCCTTTGGTTTTAAGAATGTCAGATATACGTATTTATGTCAAAAGTTACAGTATTACCTTTGTGGAACCATTTAAAAACGTCCACAAACGTTCTGTGTTTGCTGGGTAGCAATTAGTGGCTCATGTCAATTAGTGGAGTAATTAGCATTGGAGAGCTCCGGTGACTCGGTAAAGCGAGGTCATGGAGCTAGCATAAATCGTTGTATTAATCATATCCTGTCTGAGGACAGTGGATTATTGGCACATCTTGTTAATTAGGGTAATTAACTCCTTTCCCGTGAATTCACAGTGTTTTTTTTTTTGAGATATATACAAGAGTTGTTACATTCTTGTACAGCCACTAGTATGCGTAGCGTTTCGGGCAGGTCCCTGGAATACGATCCCCGCCTCGAAGAATCGTTTTTTCATCCAAGTACACATTTTACTGTTGCGTTAAACAGAGGCTACAGTTAAGGAATTGCGCCCAGTAATTCCTCCCCGGCCAGGATACGAACCCATGACGTTGAGCGCTCGCGGAACGCCAGGCGAGTGTCTTACCACTACACCACGGAGACTGTTCGGAGACGGCTTGTTTGATGAGACCTGCTTTGGCACTGCGGAGTGAGACGTATTTATGGATGATTAATTATCGGTCCTGGTGACAGTTAATTAATGGCTCAGTAATTAGTGGGTTAATTAGGGTAATTAACACTCACTCGTAATTTTTTGACACAGACTGTGGAGAAGCTACCAAGTTAGGGTAGGCTTAGTTAACGTAACTCAATGGGGATGTAATTAGTGGTCCGTTTGACCTTAATTGAGAATTACTCACTGAATACTTGCAAGGAGTCAAGTGTGGTGTAATATGTTGAGTTATTGTTAACAAGAGAGAGACAAGTGTTAAAGATTAACGTAGAGTATCATCATGTTGTTGTCTAGTGGGAGACAATTGTTTGTGATTACCGTGGTACTTTGTTGCTGACTGCTGCGATCAGTCAATTAACGTAATTAATCACTTCAGGCAATTTCTTTTGGTTGTCGTCTGGTGACGAGAGTAGAGCCATCTAGGGATCTGTGGAGCTGTGTCCCAGAATCCCGCCTTGCCTGTCGGTGAATTGGGTTACAACAGGGCAACTTCTTAGTGGGAGTTGCAAAGAGTGTTCACACGGGGATGTGATAGGGGGGAGTCACTGTTAGACTTCCGCCTAGTTACGTGGGTCTCTCCTGGGGGGCGGGAGGACCCCTAAGCTTGTGATTATAGTAACTGTCAGGGAAACCAAGACACTATTGATTGCCTGCTTGTGTCTTTGTTTCAGTGGATCCTTCATTTGTTCAGTTAGTTCATGTTGTCAGCCCGAAGTGTCAGCAAGATGGAGCCTGCTGTCACTTCTCGAGGGGCTGTTGAATAGCTGTGTTGCAAATGCCACTTGATGTACAATAACGTAACCATTCGCTGTGGTGTAACTTAGTCTGTGATATTTTTCTTTGTTTTGCAATATTGCGTCATCAGTGGGCACACCTGTGTTCAGGTTAGTTCAGTATGCAGCCTCACAGCAAGGGTTGCTATTTAGCTGTTTGTTATCGTGCCACTGGATTGACATTAACGTAACGTAAACTCGGTAATGTAGTAGTTAGTCTCTTGTTATTAATAAATTGTTATGTTGTAGAAAACAGTCTTTGATGTCAACCCTTCAACCATATTATTCCACCATATTTCTGCATATTATTAAATGTTGATGTGATCTTGATAAGGCGGCTGTTCTTGGGAATTCGAATTCCAATTCATAGCGCCACTTCAAATATAAATATTTGATTGTGAGAACCCGTCGGTTACCCTTTATTAGTTTTAACGTCCTGTTTAACTAGGAGGAGCCAGCGGCCTATTGTGGACAGGTTTTCACCCTTGGTGGTGGAGGCCTGGCGGTTTGCTCCCGCTTTTCCTTTTTCTGCTGGACTCATGCTTAACTGCCGTGAGCAGACTTTAAACTTGTAGTCCACCTCTTAAGGGAGGTAGGCGTAGAGAAAAATCTCACACTGGCAGCCACAGTTGTAGATATACTAGCAGCCACAGTTGCAGATACATTAGCAGCCACAGTTGTAGATACACTAGCAGCCACTATTGTATATTTTGGTAGCAGTCTTTCCTGTATACATATATCATTAAATATGACCGAAAAAGTAAGATTAATAATTCTAATACAAATTTTCTCGATCTTTCTTATTTTGCTTTTCACTGTTGATGGTAATTGAAAAATCAATTCTCCAAAATTCATTTTTATTTCTAGTCTGATGCGACACTTGAGTGCGTTTCGTAAAACTTATTACATTTCCAAAGACTTTAGTTTACACACACACACACAACTATAACTGAATAGAGCTTAAACATCTTCGATTTTTTATACCTGCATTTGGGTGAGGTGATATGTTACAACATTTTTGGATGAGGTGAAAACAAACTTTCAACACAAGCCAGAACACGAAACAATGGGTATTGAAGGTAGGAATATTAGTAATATCAGAGGGCCTATTGGCCCATATTTCTTGATGCTTCTATATTGTAGCGGAGTCTTGAAGTGGGTAGAAAATTCGTGTTAGAATTATTAATCTTACTTTTTCGGTCATATTTAATAACACACACACACACACACACACACACATATATATATATATATATATATATATATATATATATATATATATATATATATATATATATATATATATATATATATATATATATATATATATATATATATATATGTGTGTGTGTATATCACGAAAATAAACACGTGATTAAGAATGTGACAATGTCAGACCACGGAGGAAAAATGAAACAGGAAATTTCCTTAAGTACTTTCGTATATTAAATACATCTTCAGAAGGTCAATGCTTCTATATTGATGAAGCTTCTTCATCTTCTTCTGAAGATGTATTTAATATACGAAAGTACTTAAGGAAATTTCCTGTTTCATTTTTCCTCCGTGGTCTGACATTGTCATATATATATATATATATATATACATATATATATATATATATATATATATATATATATATATATATATATATATATATATATATATATATATATATATATATATATATATATATATTGTGACGGGAAAGTGTTTGAGTGTAGATGTTCGGCAGTTCTCCAATGGCAGGAGTCAATGCCTGGTCACACATAAAACAAAAAGATAGACTGCTTAATTGCCTGTTGTCTGTGGTAAGTTAGAGGGAGGAACACATAAAACACAAAGTATGAACAATGAAACTTAAATATATTTACTTTAAACATAAATGAAAATAAAGACATATCTCGGGTAAATGACTGGTGTAATAAAATGACAAAGATAAATGCAAAAACAATGTGAGACACAATAGTATAATGGTGAAAGGGAAAAATGGTGCTGAGAATATCTGCTATGGCTGAGACCTCTCTTCGTATACAAGCCAGTGAACTTAGTATGCCAGAGAGAGATGTCAACTTTAAGAGCACAAAGAATATTCTGAAGTTGATAGCTGGTCAGGGCTCCGACGTCGATTCAGGTAGATGGCGCGGAGGTGCAGTGTGCAGGTGCGCGGTCGGCGAGTCACCAATCAGGAGCAAGCAGGCTGTTATGGTTTGCTGGTTTGACGACAAGCTGGGGTGGAGGGTGTGTGGAGTAGGGGGTATTTTGGGTACGTTTTCCCTTCTGGTCAAAACGTTTTGTGCTACCGGTGGACGTATCTTGAATGTATCATCTTATACTTGTTAACTGGACGTAACTTTAAGTAGAGAAGAGCAGGCTCAATCTCTCTAGAAAGAGATTATCGTCACAAAATATATATATATATATATATATATATATATATATATATATATATATATATATATATATATATATATATATATATATATATATATATATATATATATATATATATATATATATATATATATACACTTCATGCTACAACTACTTCATGCTACAAACGAGTGGAGAAATAGCAACATCGACGAAAGTATCCGTACCCGCATTGAACAACACCTCGACATCCTCACAGACCAACATCACCTCAGCACTGAAACAAGGATTATCAAGAAACTAACAACATTATATGGAGGACCTATGGCAATTCCACGACCAAGAGATGGCTTCCTGAACCTTGCAGGAATTAACCTCACTGAGGACCAAGTCGCTCTCCTAAATCTGGGCATAAACTGTCATGTTATGTCCAGACCGAGTGAGATGGCCCGGAAAGTAGAGTTGGAAATTCTGTTGGACGACATATTCGACCTCGAGACACAAAAGAAGGTCACTACCAAAGATACCTTACAAGCAGAACTTATTGCAGATGGAGGAAAGAATCGAGGCAATTACAGAAGCACCATACTGTCCCCCGAGCTCAAAGCGGCAGCTAAAAGCCTTCGTGAGAACAAGGAGATAGTTGTCAGGAGAGGTGACAAGTCGCCAATATATGTCATTCTTAAAAAAGACGAATATCTGGCGAAAATGAACATCATACTCTCTGACAAAACTAAGTTCCAAAGGGTAACGAAGGACACTACAGCCGAATTAAAAGCAAAGGTCAACAAACTGATCGAAAATGTGAACGCCAAGAAATCCGGACTCCACCTGCCAAAGATCATTGGGGAATATAAACCTGGATATGCGTATGGAAATGTCAAGACACACAAGCCTGGAAACCCACTTCGGCCAATCATTAGCCAGATACCCACACCCACGTACAGACTGGCGAAGCGACTCAACGGCCTGCTGACTCCTTATGTTCCTTGCGCCTTCAGCCTGAAGTCTCCAAAGGAATTTGTTGACTTACTGCGGGGCACACAGGCCACAGGGATAAGAGCCTCGTTGGACGTAGAATCGCTGTTTACCAACGTACCTGTGGACGAGACAATCGGGATGATAGCCGACAGAGTGTATCGTGATCCAGCCTGTACTCCTCTTGACATACCAGAAAATATTCTGAGGAAACTACTCCAAGCTTGTACTAAAGAGGCACCCTTCTTGAGCCCGGATGGGCACATGTATAAGCAAGTAGATGGGGTCGCCATGGGTTCTCCCCTAGGTGTCCTGTTTGCAAACTTCTACATGGGTACCATCGAGCAAAAAGTCTTAGTCGACATGAACTTGAAACCGGCCATATACTGCAGGTATGTTGACGACATATTTACACAGGTACCTGATGTCAGACATCTACAGGAGCTGAAGGAGGCATTTGAGCAGAGTTCCGTGCTGCGTTTCACTTACGAGATGGAAAAGGATGGGAAGCTGCCCTTTCTAGATGTAACAGTCATGGAAAAGAGCGGAGGTTTCCACACTGCAGTCTACACTAAGGAAACGAACATAGGAATGTGCCTAAATGCCAACAGCGACTGCCCAGACAGGTACAAGAGGAGTGTTGTTAACGCATATGTCGACCGTGCTCTCAGCCACAGCTCAGAATGGAAGCAAGTCGACGAAGAACTCTGTAGGGTAAGGCAGGTCCTAGTCAACAACGGCTTCTCCAATGGTTTCGTCGAAGACATCATAAGAAGGAAAGTGAAACGCCATGCAACCTCTGAAGAGACAACTAACACAACACCTATACCCCCTATTAGACTATTTTACAGGAACTTCTTTTCCACAGCTCATAAAACGGAGGAAAGGGTCCTGAAAGATATTGTTAATAGAAACGTTATCCCTACAGACAAAAATCAGAGGATACAACTGACGATTTACTATAAAACCAGAAAAACGGCCAGCCTACTCATGAGAAACTCTCCAGACACAAAACAGAACGCTTTAAAAGAGACTAACGTCGTCTATGCCTTCAAATGCCCTCTTGGGGACTGTAAGCTCCAAAAAACCCAGTATATAGGCAAGACAACAACATCTCTTTCTAGGCGTTTAACGATGCATAAGCAACAGGGCTCCATTAAGGAACATATAATCTCTTCCCACAACCAAACCATCGCCAGAGAAATCCTAGTAAACAACACAGAAATCATCGATAGATACAGCGATAGCAGGCGGCTTGACGTTTGCGAGGCACTACACATCAAGAAGTCAACACCAGCAATCAACAGCCAATTAATGCACAACTATATTCTACCCACCTTAAGACTCCGCTCCAATATAGAAGCATCAAGAAATATGGACCAATAGGCTTTCTACAAACACTTCTATTCAATACCCATTGTTTCGTGTTCTGTCTTGTGTTGATGAAATTAATACCCTATTAATGCCACCTCTTGTTCTGTCTTGTGTTGATGAAATTAATACCCTATTAAAGCCACCTCACCCCATCCACCTCACTCAAATGTAGATATAAAATCGGAGATGCGTAAGTTCTATTCAGTTGTGTATTTGTAAACTAAAGTCTTTGAAAATGTAATAAGTTTTACGAAACGCGCTCGTGTCGCGTCAGACTAGAAATAAAAAAAAAAAAATGAATTTTGGAGAATTGATTTTTGATTTACCTCCAACAGTGAAAAGAAATGTACGAAAGATTGAGAAAATTCGTGTTAGAATTATTAATCTTACTTTTTCGGTCATATTTAATAATATATGTCTACAGGAAAGACTGCTACCAAAATATACTAATATTAAAGCGCACGACCCAGCAGCAAGGAATCAAGCCTTCACGATAAAATATCGCCAGGATCTGATTCGTGATCAGATATACAAGGCAGAGAATGAAATCAAAGACAACAAAACGCAACTACTTCATGCTACAAACGAGTGGAGAAATAGCAACATCGACGAAAGTATCCGTCGTATCCGAAAGTATCCGATCAGATATACAAGGCAGAGAATGAAATCAAAGACAACAAAACGCAACTACTTCATGCTACAAACGAGTGGAGAAATAGCAACATCGACGAAAGTATCCGTACCCGCATTGAACAACACCTCGACATCCTCACAGACCAACATCACCTCAGCACTGAAACAAGGATTATCAAGAAACTAACAACATTATATGGAGGACCTATGGCAATTCCACGACCAAGAGATGGCTTCCTGAACCTTGCAGGAATTAACCTCACTGAGGACCAAGTCACTCTCCTAAATCTGGGCATAAACTGTCATGTTATGTCTAGACCGAGTGAGATAGCCCGGAAAGTAGAGTTGGAAATTCTGTTAGACGACATATTCGACCTCGAGACACAAAAAGAAGGTCACTACCAAAGATACCTTACAAGCAGAACTTATTGCAGAAGGAGGAAAGAATCTAGGCAATTACAGAAGCACCATACTGTCCCCCGAGCTCAAAGCGGCAGCTAAAAGCCTTCGTGAGAACAAGGAGATAGTTGTCAGGAGAGGTGACAAGTCGCCAATATATGTCATTCTTAAAAAAGACGAATATCTGGCGAAAATGAACATCATACTCTCTGACCAAACTAAGTTCCAAAGGGTAATGAAGGACACTACAGCCGAATTAAAAGCAAAGGTCAACAAACTGATCGAAACTGTGAACGCATATGTCGCGTTCACAGTTTCCGGTCCAAGAAATCCGGACTCCACCTGCCAAAGATCATTGTGGAATATAAACCTGGATATGCGTATGGAAATGTCAAGACACACAAGCCTGGAAACCCCCTTCGGCCAATCATTAGCCAGATACCCACACCCACGTACAGACTGGCGAAGCGACTCAATGGCCTGCTGACTCCTTATGTTCCTTGCGCCTTCAGCCTGAAGTCTCCAAAGGAATTTGTTGACTTACTGCGGGGCACACGGGCCACAGGGATAAGAGCCTCGTTGGACGTAGAATCGCTGTTTACCAACGTACCTGTGGACGAGACAATCTGGATGATAGCCGACAGAGTGTATCATGATCCAGCCTGTACTCCTCTTGACATACCAGAAAATATTCTGAGGAAACTACTCCAAGCTTGTACTAAAGAGGCACCCTTCTTGAGCCCGGATGGGCACATGTATAAGCAAGTAGATGGGGTCGCTATGGGTTCTCCCCTAGGTGTCCTGTTTGCAAACTTCTACATGGGTACCATCGAGCAAAAAGTCTTAGTCGACATGAACTTGAAACCGGCCATATACCGCAGGTATGTTGACGACATTTTTACACAGGTACCTGATGTCAGACATCTGCAGGAGCTGAAGGAGGCATTTGAGCAGAGTTCCGTGCTGCGTTTCACTTACGAGATGGAAAAGGATGGGAAGCTGCCCTTTCTAGATGTAACAGTCATGGAAAAGGGCGGAGGTTTCCACACTGCAGTCTACACTAAGGAAACGAACATAGGAATGTGCCTAAATGCCAACAGCGACTGCCCAGACAGGTACAAGAGGAGTGTTGTTAACGCATATGTCGACCGTGCTCTCAGCCACAGCTCACAATGGAAGCAAGTCGACGAAGAACTCTGTAGGGTAAGGCAGGTCCTAGTCAACAACGGCTTCTCCAATGGTTTCGTCGAAGACATCATAAGAAGGAAAGTGAAACGCCATGCAACCTCTGAAGAGACAACTAACACAACACCTATACCCCCTATTAGACTATTTTACAGGAACTTCTTTTCCACAGCTCATAAAACGGAGGAAAGGGTCCTGAAAGATATTGTTAATAGAAACGTTATCCCTACAGACAAAATTCAAAGGATACAACTGACGATTTACTATAAAACCAGAAAAACGGCCAGCCTACTCATGAGAAACTCTCCAGACACAAAACAGAACGCTTTAAAAGAGACTAACGTCGTCTATGCCTTCAAATGCCCTCTTGGGGACTGTAAGCTCCAAAAAACCCAGTATATAGGCAAGACAACAACATCTCTTTTTAGGCGTTTAACGATGCATAAGCAACAGGGCTCTATTAAGGAACATATAATCTCTTCCCACAACCAAACCATCGCCAGAGAAATCCTAGTAAACAACACAGAAATCATCGATAGATACAGCGATAGCAGGCGGCTTGATGTTTGCGAGGCACTACACATCAAGAAGTCAACACCAGCAATCAACAGCCAATTAATGCACAACTATATTCTACCCACCTTAAGACTCCGCTCCAATATAGAAGCATCAAGAAATATGGACCAATAGGCTTTCTACAAACACTTCTATTCAATACCCATTGTTTCGTGTTCTGTCTTGTGTTGATGAAATTAATACCCTATTAAAGCCACCTCACCCCATCCACCTCACTCAAATGTAGATATAAAGTCGGAGATGCGTAAGTTCTATTCAGTTGTGTATTTGTAAACTAAAGTCTTTGAAAATGTAATAAGTTTTACGAAACGCGCTCGTGTCGCGTCAGACTAGAAATAAAAAAAAAAAAAAATGAATTTTGGAGAATTGATTTTTGATTTACCTCCAACAGTGAAAAGAAATGTACGAAAGATTGAGAAAATTCGTGTTAGAATTATTAATCTTACTTTTTCGGTCATATTTAATAATATATGTCTACAGGAAAGACTGCTACCAAAATATACTAATATTAAAGCGCACGACCCAGCAGCAAGGAATCAAGCCTTCACGATAAAATATCGCCAGGATCTGATTCGTGATCAGATATACAAGGCAGAGAATGAAATCAAAGACAACAAAACGCAACTACTTCATGCTACAAACGAGTGGAGAAATAGCAACATCGACGAAAGTATCCGTACCCGCATTGAACAACACCTCGACATCCTCACAGACCAACATCACCTCAGCACTGAAACAAGGATTATCAAGAAACTAACAACATTATATGGAGGACCTATGGCAATTCCACGACCAAGAGATGGCTTCCTGAACCTTGCAGGAATTAACCTCACTGAGGACCAAGTCACTCTCCTAAATCTGGGCATAAACTGTCATGTTATGTCCAGACCGAGTGAGATAGCCCGGAAAGTAGAGTTGGAAATTCTGTTGGACGACATATTCGACCTCGAGACACAAAAAGAAGGTCACTACCAAAGATACCTTACAAGCAGAACTTATTGCAGAAGGAGGAAAGAATCGAGGCAATTACAGAAGCACCATACTGTCCCCCGAGCTCAAAGCGGCAGCTAAAAGCCTTCGTGAGAACAAGGAGATAGTTGTCAGGAGAGGTGATAAGTCGCCAATATATGTCATTCTTAAAAAAGACGAATATCTGGCGAAAATGAACATCATACTCTCTGACCAAACTAAGTTCCAAAGGTTAACGAAGGACACTACAGCCGAATTAAAAGCAAAGGTCAACAAACTGATCGAAACTGTGAACGCATATGTCGCGTTCACAGTTTCCGGTCCAAGAAATCCGGACTCCACCTGCCAAAGATCATTGTGGAATATAAACCTGGATATGCGTATGGAAATGTCAAGACACACAAGCCTGGAAACCCCTTTCTGCCAATCATTAGGCAGATACCCACACCCACGTACAGACTGGCGAAGCGACTCAACGGCCTGCTGACTCCTTATGTTCCTTGCGCCTTCAGCCTGAAGTCTCCAAAGGAATTTGTTGACTTACTGCGGGGCACACGGGCCACAGGGATAAGTGCCTCGTTGGACGTAGAATCGCTGTTTACCAACGTACCTGTGGACGAGACAATCGGGATGATAGCCGACAGAGTGAATCGTGATCCAGCCTGTACTCCTCTTGACATACCAGAAAATATTCTGAGGAAACTACTCCAAGCTTGTACTAAAGAGGCACCCTTCTTGAGCCCGGATGGGCACATGTATAAGCAAGTAGATGGTGTCGCCATGGGTTCTCCCCTAGGTGTCCTGTTTGCAAACTTCTACATGGGTACCATCGAGCAAAAAGTCTTAGTCGACATGAACTTGAAACCGGCCATATACTGCAGGTATGTTGACGACATTTTTACACAGGTACCTGATGTCAGACATCTGCAGGAGCTGAAGGAGGCATTTGAGCAGAGTTCCGTGCTGCGTTTCACTTACGAGATGGAAAAGGATGGGAAGCTGCCCTTTCTAGATGTAACAGTCATGGAAAAGAGCGGAGGTTTCCACACTGCAGTCTACACTAAGGAAACGAACATAGGAATGTGCCTAAATGCCAACAGCGACTGCCCAGACAGGTACAAGAGGAGTGTTGTTAACGCATATGTCGACCGTGCTCTCAGCCACAGCTCACAATGGAAGCAAGTCGACGAAGAACTCTGTAGGGTAAGGCAGGTCCTAGTCAACAACGGCTTCTCCAATGGTTTCGTCGAAGACATCATAAGAAGGAAAGTGAAACGCCATGCAACCTCTGAAGAGACAACTAACACAACACCTATACCCCCTATTAGACTATTTTACAGGAACTTCTTTTCCACAGCTCATAAAACGGAGGAAAGGGTCCTGAAAGATATTGTTAATAGAAACGTTATCCCTACAGACAAAAATCAGAGGATACAACTGACGATTTACTGTAAAACCAGAAAAACGGTCAGCCTACTCATGAGAAACTCTCCAGACACAAAGCAGAACGCTTTAAAAGAGACCAACGTCGTCTATGCTTTCAAATGCCCTCTTGGGGACTGTAAGCTCCAAAAAACCCAGTATATAGGCAAGACAACAACATCTCTTTCTAGGCGTTTAACGATGCATAAGCAACAGGGCTCCATTAAGGAACATATAATCTCTTCCCACAACCAAACCATCGCCAGAGAAATCCTAGTAAACAACACAGAAATCATCGATAGATACAGCGATAGCAAGCGGCTTGACGTTTGCGAGGCACTACACATTAAGAAGTCAACACCAGCAATCAACAGCCAATTAATGCACAACTATATTCTACCCACCTCAAGACTCCGCTCCAATATAGAAGAATCAAGAAATATGGACCAATAGGCTTTCTACAATTACTTCCATTCAATACCCATTGTTTCGTGTTCTGTCTTGTGTTGATAAATTTAATACTCTATTAAAACCACCTCACCCCATCCACCTAACTAAAATGTAGATATAAACAAATCGGAGATGTGTAAGTTCTATTCAGTTGTGTATGTGTAAACTAAAGTCTTTGAAAATGTAATAAGTTTTACGAAACGCGCTCAAGTGTCGCGTCAGACTAGAAATAAAAATGAATTTTGGAGAATTGATTTTTGAATTACCACTAACAGTGAAAAGAAATGTACGAAAGATTGAGAAAATTCGTGTTAGAATTATTAATATTACTTTTTCGGTCATATTTAATAATATATATATATATATATATATATATATATATATATATATATATATATATATATATATATATATATATATATATATATATATATAGAAATAAATAAATAAATAAATGTTTATTTAGGTAAGGTAAATACATACAAGAGATTTTACAAAGTTTGTTGGATTAATAGGTAGAGCTAGTACATACAATGCCTAAAGCCACTATTACGCAAAGCGCTTCGGGCAGGAAAAACATTAATGACTAAAGCTTAATACTAATGGGTATAAAGAATAAAATGTGTTGAGAACAAATAAAAATAGAGGTAAAAGAGGGGGGAACATGGCTGAAAAAGCAGCACGAATACAATTACAAATTATTACAGACAATTATATTCAAACAGCGTTGTTTTGAAAAAAAACAGACATGGGTTGACAACAGAGGGGTAAGGTAGGTTACAGGGAATTTATTAGGCAGTGCTTCGTTTTTATCTTAAACTGGTTGAGAGAGGTACAGTCTTTAACATTGTTGGGAAGGTCATTCCACATTCTGGGTCCTTTGATTTGAAGAGCATTTTTAGTTTGATTAAGTCGTACTCTAGGAATATCAAAACTGTATTTATTTCTGGTATGGTGCTCATGGGTTCTGTTACAACCTTCAATGAATGTTTTGAGGTCAGGATTGGCATTACAGTTCAGCGTTTTATATATGTATAATACACATGAGAGAATGTGCAGTGACTTAATATCTAACATATTCAGAGATTTGAGTAGGGGGCCGAGTGATGTCTGGGGCTAGAGTTGGATATTGTCCTAATAGCAGCTTTGTGTTGAGTAATTAGAGGACGTAAATGATTTTGGGTAGTAGAACCCCAAGCACAAATACCATAGTTGAGGTATGGATAGATGAGGGAGTAATAGAGAGTCACCAGGGCAGGGCGGGGTACATAATATCTGATCTTAGAAAGAATGCCAACAGTTTTTGAAACTTTTTTATGTATTTAGAATGTGTCCCTGGAAATTCAGCTTGTGGTCGATGAGAACGCCAAGGAATTTGCCATCTAATTTGTTACAAATTTGGGTATTGTTTATTTTGAGATTTATTTGATTAGAGGATTTATTGCCAAACAGAATATAAAACGTTTTGTCAATGTTAAGGGTGAGTTTGTTGGCAGTTAGCCAAAGATGGACTTTCTTTAGCTCAGTATTTACTGTGGCATTTAGAGCAAGGGGGTCAGGACTGGAGTAAATGAAGGTTTTGTCGTCAGCAAATAGAATTGGTTTGAGGTGTTGGGAGGCATTTGGAAGGTCATTAATGTAGATGAGAAAGAGGAGAGGGCCAAGTATGCTGCCCTGAGGAACAAAAATGTTGATGGGTAGGGTGGGAGAAATTGTATTATTCACAGAAACATACTGGAGCCTGTCAGTAAGGTAAGATTTAAGTAAGGTATGCCTTAAGTAAGGTAAGGCATACTTGGCCCTCTCCTCATTCTCATCTTAATTAATGACCTTCCAAATGCCTCCCAACACTTCAAACCTATTCTATTTGCTGACGACACAACCTTCATTTACTCCAGTCCTGACCCCCTTGCTCTAAATGCCACAGTAAATACTGAGCTAAATAAAGTCCATCTTTGGCTAACTGCCAACAAACTCACCCTTAACATTGACAAAACTTTCTATATTCTATTTGGCAATAAATCCTCTAATCAAATAAATCTCAAAATAAACAATACCCAAATTTGTAACAAATTAGATGGAAAATTCCTTGGCATTCTCATTGACCACAAGCTGAATTTCCAGGGACACATTCTAAATATATAAAAAAAAGTTTCAAAAACTGTTGACATTCTTTCTAAGATCAGATATTATGTACCCCGCCCTACCCTGGTTACTCTCTATTAATTACTCCCTCATCTATCCATACCCCAACTATGGTATTTGTGCTTGGGGTTCTACTACCCAAAATCATTTACGTCCTCTAATTACCCAACACAAAGCTGCTATTAGGACAATATCCTACTCTGGCCCCAGACATCACTCGGTACCCTTACTCAAATCTCTGAATATGTTAGATATTAAGTCACTTCACATTCTCTCTTGTGTATTATACATATATAAAACGCTGAACTGTAATGCCAATCCTGACCTCAAAAGCTTCATTGAAGGTTGTAACAGGACCCATGAGCACCACACCAGAAATAAATACAGTTTTGATATTCCAGGAGTACGACTTAATCAAACTAGAAATGCTCTACAAATCAAGGGACCCAGAATGTGGAATGACCTTCCCAACCATGTTAAAGACTGTACCTCTCTCAACCAGTTTAAGATAAAAACTAAACACTACCTAATAAATTCCCTGTAACCTACCTTACCCCTCTATTGTCAACCCATGTCTGTTATTTTTTTTAATCAACACTGTTTGTCAACCTATTGTATTTGTGCTGCTTTTTCAGTCATGTTCCCCCTTTTTTTATCTTTATTTGTATTTGTTCTCAACACATTTTATTTTTTATGCTCAATTAGTATTAAGTTCTAGATATTAATGTTTTCCTGCCCGAAACGCATTGCGTAATAGTGGCTTTAGGCATTGTATGTACTTGCTCCATCTATATATCTATCCATTAATGTAACATCACTTGTATGTATGTACCTTACCTGAATAAACATATTTATATTTATTTATTTATTTATTTATTTGAGGTATTGCAGGGAGTGTCCTCTGACTCCATAATGATGTAATTTAAGAAGGTTTTGGTGGTTGACAGTATCAAAAGGCTTACGCAGGTCCACAAATATCCCAACAGGGAACTCCTTTTTATCAAGAGCTGCGTGAATCAAGTTAATCATGCTAATAAGTGCATCGTTAGTACTTTCTTTGGGTCTGAAGCCATATTGACAAGAGCTAAGTATATTGTGTTTGGCTAGATAAGAGTAAAGCTGCTTGTAGAATAGTTTTTCAAATATTTTTGACAAGTTAGGCAGGATTGATATAGGTCTGTAGTTGTTAACATCTGTGAGATCACCACATTTGTGGAAAGGGGTTACTCTTGCTTTTTTTAGAATGTCTGGAAAGGTTTGGAGTTCAAGTGACTTGTTGAAGAGCAATGCAATAGCAGGGGCTAAAGATCTGGAGGCTTTTTTTTGTAAATTAAAGTGGGTATCTCCTCGAGGGCACTAGACTTGGTTTTAAGGGAAAGGATTATCTCATTGACATCAATGGAATTAGTAGGGTTTAGGTACAGAGACTGTGGATAGTTACCTGTAAGATAGTCCTTAACATCAGTACTGGAAGATGGAATATCATTTGCAAGGGATGACCCAATGGAAGAGAAGAACCTATTGAACTCAATAGCAGAATCAGAGGCTGAAAGCTGACCAACGTTATTGGACAGGAGTGTTGGTTTGTTATTTAAAATCTTCTTTGATCCCTATATTTGTGAAATTGTGAAATTTGTGAAAATTGTGAAAATTGTGAAAATTTGTGAAATTGTGAAACTGTGCATATATATATATATATATATATATATATATATATATATATATATATATATATATATATATATATATATATATATATATATATATATATATATATGCACAGTTTCACATAGAAAGCCAAGTTTTCATGAATTAATTGTTTATCGACTACCTAACCTACCTAACCTAACCTAACCTAACTTTTTCGGCTACCTAACCTAACCTAACCTATAAAGAAAGGTTAGGTTAGGTTAGGTAGGGTTGGTTAGGTTCGGTCATATATCTACATTAATTTTAACTCCAATAAAAAAAAAATGACCTCATACATAATGAAATGGAGAGCTTTATCATTTCATAAGAAAAAAATTAGAGAAAAAATATTAATTCAGGAAAACTTGGCTTATTAGGCAAATCGGGCCTTGCATAGTAGGCCGATAAGTGCATTCTGACTACTAGGTACGACATATATATATATATATATATATATATATATATATATATATATATATATATATATATATATATATATATATATATATATATGTCGTACCTAGTAGCCAGAACGCACTTCTCGGCCTACTATGCAATGCCCGATTTGCCTAATAAGCCAAGTTTTCATGAATTAATTGTTTTTCGACTACCTAACCTACCTAACCTAACCTAACCTAACATTTTCGGCTACCTAACCTAACCTAACCTATAAAGATAGGTTAGGTTAGGTAGGGTTGGTTAGGTTCGGTCATATATCTACGTTAATTTTAACTCCAATAAAAAAAAATTGACCTCATACATAATGAAATGGATAGCTTTATCATTTCATAAGAAAAAAAATAGTGAAAATATATTAATTCAGGAGAACTTGGCTTATTAGGCAAATCAGGCCTTGCGTAGTAGGCTGAGAAGTGCGTTCTGGCTACTAGGTACGACATATATATACATATATATATATATATATATATATATATATATATATATATGTCGTACCTAGTAGCCAGAACTCACTTTTTGGCCTACTATTCAAGGCCCGATTTGCCTAATAAGCCAAGTTTTCCTGAATTAATATATTTTTTCTAATTTTTTTCTTATGAAATGATAAAGCTACCCATTTCATTATGTATGAGGTCAATTTTTTTTATTGGAGTTAAAATTAACGTAGATATATGACCGAACCTAACCAACCCTACCTAACCTAACCTAACCTATCTTTATAGGTTAGGTTTGGTTAGGTAGCCGAAAAAGTTAGGTTAGGTTAGGTTAGGTAGGTTAGGTAGTCGAAAAAGAATTAATTCATGAAAACTTGGCTTATTAGGCAAATCGGGCCTTGAATAGTAGGCCAAAAAGTGAGTTCTGGCTACTAGGTACGACATATATATATATATATATATATATATATATATATATTGATAGATAGATAGATAGATAGATAGATAGATAGATAGATAGATAGATAGATAGATAGATAGATAGATAGATAGATAGATAGATAAAAGTGAATATGAAACTCTTTATATTCACTTTTCTCAACTCTGCGCATGTAGTGCATCCACTGTGGAAGAGCTATTTCCTTCAAAAAGTAAAATCGTGTGGCTTTATGTTTAAAGAAACAATTTCAAGTACATTCTTTGATTGAAAAACATGAATATAAATACAAGTGTTAATTATAAACGACCAGTTATAAACAAAAATAAGAAGTAGGAAAAATGATATGTGGAACCAGACAAAAACATTGGAACGCTCAGGTGATGAGAGGGTAAACAACTGCCGCCATTTTAGCAGCACCCGCCGGTGACGTCCAGCACGAGCATTAAGGGAAAACCTTGACACAAACTGTACCTATCATAAAGAAAAAGCACCACCATTGACCGCCAAGTGCTCACATCAAGTCTAACTCTGAGAAACAACACTCAAGCCTTGACGCTTCTCCCACTATCCGGGAAAGAAAACCTTCACACAAACTGCACCTGTCATAAAGAAGATGAAGACTCACCAGGGGTCCATAGAATTACCCAAATCGACCCAAATCGGCCCAAAACTACCCAAATCGTCCTAGCATTACGTAAGTAATGAAGAAATATGGTATATTTACTTACTATAATGTTGGTGCTACACGTAGAACATGATCAAACCTATTTTTACTCTGAAATAATCTAATTTCATAACGAAATGAGACGTAAATATGTGAAAGGTGACGCCATAGGAAGTCGACGGTCCAAGCGACAATTGTGTGGAGCGACTTATCCAAGATATATGGTCGCCAGGAGAGTGTTTGCTGCCATATCAGCCTCCTGTTCCCAGTGGGGGACTGGTCAAGTCGTATACTGCAATTTCGGATACCGGGTTAGAAACAACTTCGTTCACTGAGAAGTTTGTACATACAAACCATTCCGTTCGTATATGCGCTGGTTTGTGTTCGCTGTTGTTCTCGTCTGAATAAATACATGGCACTTGTTCATATAATTAGCGCTTCCATTATTAGAATTATTTATCCATTATTAGAATAACAAGGTGCAAACCATACCCCCTTACAGTTGAAATCTATTTATTTATATACAAGAAGGTACATTGGGTTGCGAGAGTACATAACATATATTAAGAGGTACATTGTAGCAAGATTTGAGATTAAAGGATTTAAGACTAACACGTTTAGAAACAAGGCGCCCCCGAAGGAGGCTATTATTTGTTATGCACCCCATACTCAACCAGTAAGTAGTGGAGCAAAACATAGATTACATGGTCATAAAGTCTTAATCAGACCAATTCAATTCAATTTCTTCCTTTATTATGCACCCCATACCCATCCCGTGGGCGGTGGTGTAAAGGATTACAGAGGCACATAATCGGTTCAGGAACTGAACCTTGTAGTTCGTTTAGCTAAGCAAATATCAATTTGTGACGCTAGTTACAAAATTTTTAATATTATATATACATGTACACACTCTCATACATACATGTACATATATATATATACGTATACATATATACATACACATACATATCTAATCACCTACACAAATACACACATCAATAATCTTTGTGTCACAAGTGATCAACAAGAGCCTCACAACAGTCACTATACAAGGCACTTTACATCTATGGTGAGTCACACAGTTACTAGTCTTGCTGCACACCCACCCAACTGGGCGGCAGCTTTACAGTCATGTGCATGCATTACCTACAGTAAGCAAATTTTGGATACTTCGCTAAGATTTCGAGCAGCACATCATTATGAATGAAGTACTTACACATTTCTTGGACACTATTGATGGTGTTATCTCTAAATTCCGAGATTTTTCACATTCCATTATATAATGACGCAAAGGATGCGAATAGTTCTGCTGACAGAGTTTACATTTAGTCAAATCTACATCAGCAGATGTTACAAACTCCCAGAGGTACTTGTAGCCGAGCCTAAGCCTAACAGTGGTAACATCTAGATTCTAGAAGTCTGCTAACATTATTGGATGACCCATAGACGTGCGGTTCTTCCTGAATAATAGAATGATGATAGATGGAGTAACTGGTTTGAATTTCACTTTGCCTCAAGTCTCCGAAATTTAGTTGATGTTCCTGGGATATTGCTGCCCTCAGGCTGCTCAAAGGCAGTCCAAGTTTGTAATCAATTCCCTCTTTACGAGCAAAAGTCTTGGGCAACTCATCAGTTCTCAGTGGCTATTTTTACATTATCATTTACTATTGATGGTGTTATCTCTAAATTCCGCGATTTTTCACATTCCATTATATAATGACGCAAAGGATGCGAATAGTTCTGCTGACAGAGTTTACATTTAGTCAAATCTACATCAGCAGATGTTACAAACTCCCAGAGGTACTTGTAGCCGAGCCTAAGCCTAGCAGTGGTAACATCTAGATTCTAGAAGTCTGCTAACATTATTGGATGACCCATAGACGTGCGGTTCTTCCTGCATAATAGAATGATGATAGATGGAGTAACTGGTTTGAATTTCACTTTGCCTCAAGTCTCCGAAATTTAGTTGATGTTCCTGGGATATTGCTGCCCTCAGGCTGCTCAAAGGCAGTCCAAGTTTGTAATCAATTCCCTCTTTACGAGCAAAAGTCTTGGGCAACTCATCAGTTCTCAGTGGCTATTTTTACATTATCATTTACAACTAACTTAAGTTAAATAACAACCAGTAAACAGACTGCTGTTTTCTAATTCTAGTTCAGGCACTTCCTGGGATAAAACGCGAACATTCCTTGAGGAACTGTGAGGTGCTTATCTGTTTTTCCTCGTAACGGTCCCAAAGCTTCCACAAATGTTCCTGTTTCTCTTTATTGCCCTTGCGGCGACTGGACTTTAGCTTTTGATCAGAAACCAGTTGGTATTGCAAGGTTACCAGGGACGCCTCACGGTATAGTAAGGGGATTAAAATATATAAAGCCAAGTTGTCCCTCACTGCCTTTTGATTCAGACGCTAGTGCCCTCCTTCTACGTCATTGTTGGTCCTCACCAGTCGTCTAAATGCACACCAGTTCCCCAATTCTCACACACTGTTGCACAGCCACGTATTTTTTTATGTAATGAGTTAATTGTGTCGTTAAGGGTGGACTGCTAGCCGACTTTTCTAATTCAGCAAACGCCTTACAATTATGTAGTACATAGTACCACATAAGTACGTGTGTGTTACACATGTACACACACACACACACCTTGTCAAGCACAAGACGAAGCTTGAAAAAGTTTAGTGGTATGCCAATAGGCTAGTCCCAGGACTAAGAGGCATGAGTTACGAGGACTGGCTGCGAGAAATGCACCTCATGACACTGGAAGACAGAAGAGTAAGGGGAGACATGATCACTACCTACAAAATTCTCAGAGCAATTGATAGGGTACATAAAGATAAACTGTTTAACACGGGTGGTAGGCGAACAAGGGGACACAGGTGGAAACTTAGTACCCAAATGAGCCACTGGGATGTTAGAAAGAACTTTTTCAGTGTCAGAGTAGTTAATAGATGGAATGCATTAGGCAGTGATGTGGTGGAGGCTGACTCCATACACAGTTTCAAATGCAGATATGGTAGAGCCCAGTAGGCTCAGGAATCTGTACATCAGTAGATTGCCAGTTGAGAGGTGGGACCAAAGAGCCAGAGCTCAACCCCCCGCAACCACAACTAGGTGAGTATACACACAAACACACACACGTACACACGTACACACACACACACACACACACACACACACAAACATACACACACTAATGCCTCTATTCACCTTGCAGTAAATAGGAACCTGAAAGTCAGGAAGCTGCTAAAGGCTGCATCTTGGGGATGTGTGAGTGTGTTAGATAAAAATATATGTTGTTTAGATATGATGGAGGAAAAGAGGCCGAGAGTCGGTACATTAGACAACCGACGCTTAGAAAGGCGGGGTCCAAGAGCTAACAGCTAAATCTTGGAAATAATAAATTAAAATATTTAATACACCCACATACAAGGGAAGGGAGTACCACCTCTGGCTGGAAGAAGGGGGACCCATAGCCTCGGAGGAAACCACACATAACGCATTGGAGGGAATGTGGGTCCCCTCCAATACAGTTTCTGTGTGCTTTTCTCCTTCCACCCCCTTCCCTTTTTTTTCCTTTATTGTGTATTTAAAGGTTACAAAACATACAAGACAAATGCCTAAAGGTTATGGATCTCTTGAAGCTCCTCCGCTTCTGGACAGGAACCGAGGACGCAGCAAGCATTTCCCCTCTGGATCGCCACACTGAGACGCTGAAATAAAAAACTGGACGCCCTTGGGTCTCTGGTGACGTCAATGAGCTTGGACCCCAATTCCTTGAGAAATCCCAAGGCACTCTTGCCCCAGGGGCCATGCGTCTCAGACGCTATGGGAACAAAGATGTATTGACCTTCCAGTCGCCTGTACTTGAGTGATTTTGCTGTTTCCCTGTGGTTGGCCGCCCCACCTGCTTGATCAGCTCCGAAGTGTACATAGGTGTCAGCCAGGGTGGATACACATGTGTAGTCCCACACCAACTGTCTACCCTCCTTCCATGAGTATATGGTGATGCCATCAGGGTGAAGTGCTGGGAAATCAGGGTTTTGGACCCCTAGGATGCGAGGTTCTCTCTCCGCTGGGCACCCAGCTGAGACGAGGCTTCTCTTGATGATGTCATTGACCTCGTTGTGTCTTGCATGCCAGCCCTTTGTGCTTCCGCAACGCAACCCATGCAGTCCGTATTGGTCTGCTTCAACCCTGTTGCAAATACACTTGTATTCAGTGTGAATTGGGGCACCAAGGCGGAGGGCCACTGCTACACGAAGGGATTCTGGATCTAGGCGCGTTCCCATTGCAGACATGGGTACTGCCAGGAGGAAGTCTCCTGCATGGGGGGCACGCACTGCTCTGAGGCGGGCTTTCTCCTTGTCTGATGTTGCGATAAGTTCCCACATACATATTGATGTTCCCACATACATGTTTCACATTATTTTGGCTGAGGGCTGATGGCCCCGTCGACGGGGCAGGAAGTCGGCGGTTGATCAAAGGCCTCCCACATCCTCCACATACCTGAGGATTATTCCGGCTTAATTTTAAACGGAAGTAATGTCTTGGCATTTACGGCTTCAGCGGGTGGGCGGCTCCGTGGGTTTATTACACTATGAGTGAAAACAATCGCCTATTCTCTATTTTATATTGCCGCTTGTAGAGCTAGAAGCTGTTGCCTCTTGTGTGCGTTGCACAAGGGGATTAATATCTGGATTAATATCTTTCAATATTTCCAGTATTTTTTAAGGTATCGCTTAAATACCGAAGATACTGCTATTGGACACCGCTTAATTGACAATGTCTCAACAACGCAGGCTAAAGATGTGCGTGGCTCATGCTATTGCAATGCTGCTCATTTGTTTTTCAATGATGGGCCTTAGTTGCCCCCTCTCTAACTTACCGTTCTAAATACCCCTTCTCCATCTTCCGCAAACATTTCCCCTCATACATCTCCCCCCTTTCCTCCTGTCCCCCCTGTCCATCTTTGTCCCCCTGTCCATCTTTGTCCCCTGTCCCGCACTTTGTCCCCTTGCCCACATTTTCTGTCCTCTGTCCCAGATCCCTTTCCCCCCCTCTGTCCCCTGTCCCCCTCTCTGTCCCCCTGTCCCCCCTTTCCATCTCTCTGTCCCCCTGTCCCTCTCTATCTCATTGTCCCTCTCTCTGTCCCCCCTGTCTCTCTCTGTCCCCCTGTTCTTCTCTGTCCTCCTGTTCCTCTCTCTGTCCCCCTGTTACTCTCCGTCCCCCTGTTCCTCTATGTCCCCCTGTCCATCTCTCTGTCCCCTCTACCTCTCTGTCCCCCTGCCCACTCTTTCTGTCCGCTGTCCATCATCTGTCCCCCTCCCTTTCCTCCAGTCCCCCTATCCATCTCTGTCCCCTTGTCCCTGTCTCTCTTCCCTTGTCCCTATCTCTGCTCTCTGTCCCTCTCTCTGTCACCCTCTGTCCTTCTCTGTCTGTCCCTGTCCCTCCCTCTGTCCCCCTGCCCACTCTTTCTATCCCCTGTCTCTCCTCTGTCTCCTCTCTCTTGGTCTCCTGCCCCCCCTCTCCTCCCTCTGTCCCCCGGTCCCCCTCTCTGACCCTGTCCCTCTGTCTCTGTCCCTGTGTTCCTGTCCCTCTGTCTCTGTCCATGTCCCCTTCTCTGTCCCTGTCTCTCTCCCTGTCCCACTGCCCCCCCTCTGTTCCCCCGTCCCTCCTCTGGCCCTGTCCGTCTGTCCCTGTCCCTCTGTCTCTGCCTCTCCTCGTTTCTGACATTCTCTGTGTCAGCCTATCTCTCTGTCTCTTTCCTCGCTCTATCTCTGTCATTCTCTCACTGACTTTGTATATCCTTATCTATCCGTCTGTGTCTAACATTCTCTCCCTGACTCTGTCTATATCTATTTCTCTGTCTCGGTCTTCATCTCTTTCTCTCTCTTTCTCTCCTCTCTCTCTCCTCACATACATACATACATACATACATACATACATACATACATACATACATACATACATACATACATACATACATACATACATACATTACATACATACATACATTTATTTAACACATGTGGTACACGCACAAGGGGACACAGGTGGAGGCTGAGTACCCAAATGAGCCACAGAGAGATTATAGAAAGAACTTTTCAGTGTCAGAGTAGTTAATAAATTGAATGCATTAGGCAGTAATGTGGTGGAGGCTGACTCCATACACAGGTTCAAATGTAGATATGACAGAGCCCAGTAGGCTCAGGAATCTGTACATCAGTTGATTGACGGTTGAGAGGCGGGACCAAATAGCCAAAGTTCAACCCCCGCAACCACAACTAGGTTAGTACATACATACATAAGATATAAAACAGTGAAGGATTCCCAGGTAGAACAATCAACCACAATGCCCATTACCCCTTTACCCTATTGTCCTTAACTACACAATTATACAAGAGTCATTAACACGTGTATTGGCTGATCCCCCATCACGATAGCATGGGGACCAATTGCCGACCCGCAGTCCGTCTTGCTCCTCAAATAATTTTCGGGTTAACATGAAAACGTCTCTCGAGTTTATCTCTAATGTTGTTTTCCCATCTTTCATTTTATCAGCTTAGTTCCTTTATTATGCCCCAATTACTCATCCATTGAGCGGTAGTTAAACTGAACCCAAATTTAAAAAAAAGTTCCTTTTGCTAAGCAAGCTACAGTCTTGATAAGTCAGATATATTGTTTGTTAACACATTTCTCAACAATGAACAGTCAGTTTTATCAAGCTAACATATCCTAACACAACGAGTGAGAGTATTAACTGGTCTAATTATTTTATTAGACCAGTATATATTATTAGATTATACTGGTATAATTATATATATATATATATATATATATATATATATATATATATATATATATATATATATATATATATATATATATATATTATTAAATATGAAGGAAAAAGTAAGATTAATAATTCTAACACGAATTTTCTCAATCTTTCGAACATTTCTTTTCACTGTTGGAGGTAAATCAAAAATCAATTCTCCAAAATTCATTTTTATTTCTAGTCTGACGCGCAATCCGTTCTCACACAAGACAGCACATATATGACTTAATGCTTAAAGTCAATATGTGGAAGGTGATTTAGTACATATGTGATATATTCCCATCGCGCACAAAACAATGTTTAATAGCAGGGGATCTTTTGCAGATTCCACGTAGTTTAAATAAGAGATTTTGTCTGAATCTGGTTAGACATTCGTTCACATAAACATCGGATTTCCTAGCGACTGGAGCAGTGATAAGGTCTGACTTGCGGGAGCAGCTATCTAATTTCACACGAATCTTCCTGTTATTTGTACCAGATGATTTCATACCCACTCTATAAGCTGACTTAATGTCACTTGCTTCGACTGAATAATTCAACTTAGTACGCAATTCCTGGATCACGATGGCAGTACAGTCTTCTCTGTCAGTTTCATGGGGAAAATCCTGTGATGAGATGATGACAGAATCAAGGAGCTTAAGTTGGTCTGATTCGTCTTGGGTTGCAGTGTGTTGCTGTTGTAGGGAGTTAAAATGGTTCTCTAACTTTTGTAACATCTCTTCTTGCTTCTTAGAGGTTTGGGTATAGTCTTGGGTATAGTTGGGTAATTGTTCTATTGTGAAGACCTCCTGGAATCTCTTGTTGAGTTCTCCACACACCTCCTTGTCATTCTCTGTGTATCTGTTATCCCCTTTTCGCAGCTTCATCACTTGTTCCTTCACTGCTGTTTTCCTCCTGATATGGCTGTGGAGCAGCTTTGGTTGGGTCTTGGCTTTACTCGCGATGTCATTTTCAAACTGTCTCTCTGCTTCCCTCCTCACTCTGAAATACTCATTTCTGGCCCTCTGGTATCTCTCCCTGCTCTCTGGTGCTCTGTTATTTCTGTAGTTTCTCCATGTTCTTTTACTCAGTTTCTTCGCTACCTTGCATTCCTGGTTGAACCATGGGTTTTTCTGTTGTTTTTCGTTTTTCTCCTTTTCTCCTAGAACTCCTTGGGGTTCTACTACCCAAAATCATTTACGTTCTCTAATCACTCAACACAAAGCTGCTATTAGGACAATATCCAACTCTGGCCCCAGACATCACTCGGTACCCCCTACTCAAATCTCTGAATATGTTAGATATTAAGTCACTGCACATTCTCTCATGTGTATTATACATATATAAAGCGCTGAACTGTAATGCCAATCCTGACCTCAAAAGCTTCATTGAAGGTTGTAACAGAGCCCATGAGCACCACACCAGAAATAAATAGTTTTGATATTCCTAGAGTACGACTTAATCAATCTAGAAGTGCTCTACAAATCAAGGGACTCAGAATGTGGAATGACCTTCCCAACCATGTTAAAGACTGTACCTCTCTCAACCAGTTTAAGATAAAAACGAAGCACTACCTAATAAATTCCCTGTAACCTACCTTACCCCTCTGTTGTCAACCAATGTCTTTTTTTTTAAATGACGCTGTTTGTCGACCGAATTGTATTTGTGCTGCTTTTTCAGCCATGTTCCCCCCCTTTTTAACTCTTTTTTTATTTGTTCTCAACTCATTTTATTCCTTATGCTCAATTAGTATTAAGCTTTAGTCATTTAAGTATTTCATGCCCGAAACGCTTTGCGTAATAGTAGCTTTAGGCATTGTATGTACTAGCTCTATCTATAAATCCATCACTCTTTGTAAAATCTCTTGTATGTATGTACCTTACCTAAATAAACATTTGATTTGATTTGATTTGATTTGATTTGATTTTTGGACAGGGATAAACCTGTCTGCAGCTTCCTGGCACTTCTGGGTGACAAAATCCATCATGACCTGCACATTCTTGTCTCTAAGTTCTGTTTCCCATGGTATTCCCCTGAGGAAGTTCCTCATCTCGTCATATTTTCCTCTTCGGTAATTCAGTCTTTTTCCCTCCGATCCCATCCTTGGATAGGTTATTCCTACCTCCACCAAGTACTCAAAGGTAAGTACACTGTGGTCACTCATTCCAATTTGGGCTTCAACTCTGACTTCTCTTATTTCTGACTCATTCAGGGTGAATATCAAGTCGAGTCTAGCTGGTTCATCATTGCCTCTCACTCTTGTGGGTTTCTTGACATGCTGGCTCAGAAAATTCCTTGTTTCCACTTCCAAGAGTTTAGCTCTCCACGTATCTGCACCACCATGTGGGTCCCCATTCTCCCAGTCTATCTTACCATGGTTGAAATCGCTCATGATTAAGAGTCTTGAGCCATTCCTGCAGGCTGAAATAACCCTCATGGTACTATCTCGCCTTGTATCTACCTCGACCGCGCACTCCGCTACTACCACTGAGCTAACCGTGCAATCTCCGCTCTTTCTATGGTAATAACAGATGCTATACCGATCATGTAAGATGTTCACACTCGGACCGTCATACGAAGACGTAAACCAGTACATAGAGGAAGGAGAGAGAGAGAGAGGAAGAGGGAGGCAGAGCGAGAGGAGAGAGAGAGGAGAGCGAGAACGAGAGCAAGGGAGGGAGAACGAGAGCGAGTGAGGGCGAGGGAGAGTGAGACACTAGTGAGGGAGAGTGAGACAGAAAGATAGAGGTAATCGTAGTCACAACCTATCGTATGAGTTACCGAGTGACGCTGCCACCACCCTGAGTTACCGGACAGGGGACCGGAGTGAGATTCGTAGGTCTTGCAGATGGAATAACCTACTAGGACAGGTGTAGGGGACAATTGAACGGTACAAGGATCCTGGCCTGACACTCGAATAATCCTGACCACTTGGGAACTATAGTGTACACAAGAATAAGGCGGGACACACCAATACTAACACCTCAACACGGAAGACGAACGGGGGGGAGGAGTACTGAATAATTAAGAGCACTAGGTCACTAGGGCAAAGGGGACGGTAGGCCCAATATCACTAAAGCAAGGAACCATTAATACACATTGAATAACACTTAATATCTGACTTTATTAGAAATAATTAAATAAGACACTCCCTAACTATATTCCCTACTAGAGGCCAAGGGTACTGAATGAGGTGCTTTAGTACAAGAGAGCCGTACTTACTCGTATGTTGTTCCACAGTTTTCCTGGAGATGATGTTCCTTCCCCGAGTCCACACACACCTCCCTACTGGGCTGCGCCCACTCAACTGACTCCCCTGATCTGCTGCTCCTCAGCTGAACATGAGGGTTTTGCATTTGTTGTTTAGGGGTTAATCCCTGAAGATTACCATGACGGCATCAATTCTGACCTCTTTGTGATTCGATGACCGTTGACCTGACTCTATGGCTAACTTGTACAGAGGTGTAACTTTTACATTGTCTGCCGCCGCCTGTCTGGCGCCTGTGGGTTGTTCATCCTCCACGTGGCCTGTTCATGCTGTTATGATGTTCATGTACTATGTACTGCTCTCTTGTTACATATCCCCCAATGTCCCGGTTTAAGAAAAACCGTGGGCGAGGAACTCGAACATGGCTTTTCTTATCCCAGACCACAAAGGAACTAGTACATGCCTCGAAAAAAATAGCTACCCTATCTAAATATACACATCTCACAGTCGAGAAATATTTATAAAAACTCTCAACAATAACAGTTACCATGGTAACTCAAAATCCAGGCTGACCATACCTGCATGACAGCCCATCTAACCTCTTAGATGACAAATCAACATTAATTTGAGAAACAAAAATTAACACAATTTATGACAAATAATTAAATTTATACTGGAACCATCTTTCCGCTGGTTCCCCAGTTCACCAGAGTCTACACAAAAATTGTCATTCATAACATTTTCTCTGTAACGGTGAACTCCAAGTTTTCTGAACTTAAAAAAAATTACATATATATTGTATATACAAATTAACAAAGTCTTTATTCCCGACGAGTCCGTTGTCCCGATGTTGTTGACTCGCCCATTGCTGTATTCTTGCTGTAGTTCTGCAACGATGCGTCGTGTTCTTCACCAACGATGTTCTTCAGCTGGCCTCAGTTGTTGTGAGAAGAGATCCACTCCCCTCCTGACTAGAGCCTTCCACTGATCTAGTCCACAATCCGCAGTACATCCGCGCTGCTGGTCCCTACTTCCGGGTCGTCGACGAGGCGATGACGTCGGTGTTGACAGCGATGATTGACTGGCTGTCCGGTCACAGGGGGAACTCTGGCGTACCTGGGTTCCATCCTCTTGTAAGATGTTGTCGCCTGCTGAACGTCTGCTGGCGATGTTCTGTCTGCCGCATACATGTTGCCTTCCTGGGAGTACTGAGACGTTGACACCAGACGAGGTCTTGCTTGATGAGTGAACAGCTCCAGTTCGTTGAGGCGGGGTGGGCGTGGCGGCAGAACCCTCGGGTTCCGGCTTCAGCTCTTGGGTTCCATCCACTTACAGGTGTTTCTTCTGCTACGTCGTACTAGGCCTTTACGACTATCTTCGTTATCCCATCATGCACATGATTGTAGGCCCAAGATGCAAATCGTGCATCCGCGTTGGCGTATCATGCACACTCTAGAGGGAACGTGCTGTTCTTACGTAGCCACCAAGTTTCACATCTTGTTGCTCGGCGCATCAGAAACCTCAGGAGTGGGCAAGACCTTGTGTAATCCCGCAACCGTTGCCCAATCCACTCCGTTGTTCTTGGCTGTTCATTTCCGGTCACCGGTGTTCTTTATAGCAAGGCAGGTGACCTCATTAATGTCTCGTCTGATATGTTGAATCAGTCCTCCAGATGACAGCTAGTGTTGGCAGTTCCATAACCTCATTAAGTGATGAGGTGTTGGCTGTGACCTTGACTTGTAGCTGCCCCCACCATGGCAGGTACCACTAACAAGGGTGGGGGGAGAGGGATGGAGGGGGTGATGTAGTGTGACCCGTCCTGTCCCTCGGGAACTAAACCTGGTTCCCGCCAGACAATAGCGGTGACATGCTACTCTGGCCTCAGTTGTAGAGATGGGATATGGCCGACAGTGTGGAAATGTGAGCAGACCTGGGAAAAGAAACATTCATAACTCATGTCTGGTGGAGACCTGGATCTGCCCTGGAGGTTTTAAGAAAGATAACTCCTCCAGGGTAGGTAAAGGTACGTCACTCTTGACCAAGCACCTACAGTACAATTCTTTGCCTCTACCTATAACTCAGATGACAGCTTACCTCAGTTACTGTGCGCTCATGTGCGCGCGAGATCTGGTTACCATAGGGTGACCAGGCCTAACTTGGCTACTAAGTAAGGATGCTAGGATGTCATCATCCTCCTCTGATTGAGCATCAGGAATAACCATTCCCTCCACTCTCTCGGGGACTGGGATTACTGAAGGTAATTCCAGTTCTTCCCTTGCTACATAAAGTTTCAATTTATTTATATGGATGGTTCTCTCAACCTGGTCTTCAAATATACCCTTGATTATGAAATTTACTGGGCCTAGTTTCTTAATAACTCTATAAGGGCCTCGCCATCTAGCTGCTAACTTCCTACTCTGATTGGCGGGCGCTGACTCATTCAACCGCATCACTAGGCTTCCCTCTTTCACTCTTAATGGTTGTACCTGCTTATCATAATACTGGGCATACCGTATCCTTGCTTTCTTTGATGCTTCAGCTGCTATCCTCCATGCATTCTTCATCTTGGTGAGGATTTCTGAAGGATAATCCTCTCCATAACTAATAGTATGTCTGTTAAGCAGACCTGACGCAAAATTACACGAGTGTCCAGTAAACAGCAAGAGTGGTTGAGTATTTATTGACTGGTGCACTGCGGTGTTTAGTGCAAACTGAACAAAGGGCAACTGTTCATCCCAAGTGGCCGGGTCATTCTCTGCTAAAATGGCTAGCATATCCTTCACCGTTCTATTAGTTCGTTCCACCATGCCGTTCGTCTGGGGATGGTATGCTGTTGTTAGCGCTGTTGTTGTCTCTAAGAGTTTACATACTTCCTGAAATAAGCTACCAATAAACTCCTGTCCCCTGTGAGATACAAGAACTTTAGGCGGACTGAACACAGTAACAAACCTAGCTAAAAATGCATCTACCACTGTTTGGGGGTCTTTCCTGGGAAGGGCTACTAGCGTGGTATACCTGGACAGATGGTCCACTAGAACTAGCGCATATCTGTTGCCTGAATTGCTGCTATGTAAATCAATTAGATCAGCCCCCACCCGATCCAAGGGTTCTGCTATCTCTGAGAATTCCTGGAGTGGGGCTTGTACTTTAGGAGTACCTTTGCGTCGTTGACAGTTCCCACATGACCTGACGTACTTAATTACATGTGATAATAACCCTGGGAAATAAAATAATGACTTGGCCTTTGTGTAAGTTTTGTACACTCCCGGGTGACCTGCAATCTTTGACGCATGCGCAAGTTTTAATGCTGAAGGCTTTAATGCGTCAGGGATAACTAGCTGAAGCAACGCCCTGTCTTTCTGGGCATTTACATGGTACAACACTCCTTCTTTGAGTGCAAAGTCATTTAAAGAGGTACTTTGTTTTCTCGAAGGATATTTCCCTCCTTCCAGATGTTCAATAATTTCCTTCCATCGCTGTTCCTTCATCTGAAGTTCTCTCATTTTATCGCTCGCAATCGTTTCAATGTTTACATTCATATTGACGGTGGCAATGTTCCTACTTAAAGCATCAGGAACAACATGAGATGGACCAGGCTTATACAATATCTGAAACGAGTGTGCCGACAGTTCGTGACCCCACCTTGTCATTCTCGGGCAACGTGTCTTTTTCTTAAAAATGTGGGTCAATGCTCGATGATCAGTATAAATTACGAAGTGGCGCTGAAACAAATAAGGCTCAAAATACCTTACACTCTCTACTACAGCTAAAGCTTCCTTGTCAGTGGCTGAGTACCTTACTTCCGGTCCTTTCACTTTCCTACTAAAGTAAGCTACCGGGTGCGGGTTGTTTTCCGAGTCACGCTGAATTAAACAGCCACCTATGGCAATACCGCTAGCATCAGTGTGGACTTCCCAATCTTTCTCAAAGTTAGAAATTGCTAAAACTGGAGTAGTACTCAATTGTAATTTTAACTTCTCAAAAGCCTCATCATGCTCTCGGGTCCATACAAACTTAAAATTTTTCTTAGTGAGATTCGTCAGTGAAGCTGACGTTCTCGCAAAACCTTCTATGTGTCGACGGAAATACCCAGCTGCACCCAGAAATCTTCTCACGTCCTTTGCTGTCTTTGGTGTTGGCATTTCAGCAATAGCGCGACAAGAGTCCGGATCAGGGCGTATTCCATCTGTGCTTACCTGAAAACCCAGAAACTTGAATTTCTGAGCCGCCAGGGTACACTTTTGGGCGTTCAATTTGAACCCCGCCTTGTTCAACAGCGACAAGGTCTCTGTCAAATCATGGAGGTGTTCATCAAAAGTTCTAGAGTACACTACAACATCATCAAGGTACGCCAATGAGTGCCTACCAAGAACAGGGCTTAGAATATAATTTATCGCCCTCTGAAAAGATGAAGGAGCTGTTTTTAATCCAAATGGCATACGCTTGAAATGGTAAGTCCGCACACCATCCGAAAATGCTGTTTTTTCTCTGTCTTGCCTTGCAACTGGTATGGCCCAATACGCTGACTTTGCGTCAAGTGTCGAGAAGTACTTAGCTGTGCCAAACTGGTCTATGATTTCCTGAATGAGAGGCAGAGGATAAGCGTCCGCTGTTGTCACTTCGTTCACTTTACGGTAATCTACACAGAACCTGTAACTACCATCAGGTTTGCGTACTAGCACTACTGGGGAAAGCCACGGTGACGTGCTCTCTTCTATAACGCCCTGTCTCACCATCTTTCTACACTCATCTCTAATAAGTTGTTTCGCCTGCTCTGGGAGTCTCCATTGACGTGTTTGGACCGGAGGATTATCACCTGTTGGAATGGTGTGTTCGACTTGAGGCAGGTAGCCTATTTCCTCATCCTCGGTCGCAAATAACCTAGGAAATTTACGGAGGACTTCCCGTACCTGTTTACGTTCAGCAGGTGACATATGAGTCAAATCTAGAGCAGTTATTAATTTGTCCACCATTTCCTTATCTTGAGGAGATAACGGGGTTTCTTTACCGATCTTACTGTGTGACTCCTCGTCTCTTACGTTCAATGCGCTACATTGCGCTGTTACAGTCGATGTTTGTGTGGTATCTGACTCTATTATTTCTTTTAAATTTACCACAATTCCTTGTGTCAGACTATCGCCTACCCTAAAGCGATAAGGTTTGTGAGAGAGGTTGACCACTGGTATTATCGCACCTTTGTCATGTACAGATACCAGAGTATATGGTATCATCAACTTATCAATTCTGCCAGCTACCTGAAGGGTACTTCCGGGTTGAATGTTTCTTCCTACGGCGACTTTAATAAACTTAAATGACCGTGGTGGACATACTTGTCTGTGTACAGCATGTAGTCTACATGTTTTCTTGTCAGGGTCTTGAAGAGACTTGAACAATTGTTTAGGAAGGTTTACATATTTAGGTGCTCGTTGAATTGAAGCAATTATGGGAGGGTGATCAGTTAACTTTACTGGGAAAGACACAGATCCCAACTGTAGCCTACTGTGTCTTGCTCCCTTCTCCGATGTCAAAGAATATGTAAATCGTTTCAAAAAATCCATGCCTAACAATATATCACCAGGGAATGTTACATTATCCACCACAGTACACTCATGGATACAAGGTTTATCTTTTTCAATGTTAAAAGTTAAAATACATTTTCCCAGAACGTCAAAGTGTTGACCATTGACAGCTGTTAATTGTGCACCCCCTTCCTTAAGGCGCACCTGACTGAAGGTCCTAAATGAGTCCATCTTAATGATGGTTACCTGACTACCAGTGTCCAGGAATGCAGTCAACCTCTTCCCGCACACCCTCACTTCAAAAGTGGGCCGCCCTTCCTCCTTAGGGGCCTTATCTCATAATTCCTCCTTACTATTGGGGCAGTCATCTCGTTTGTGGCCTCGTCCGCCACAACTCCAACCCCTGGGGTCATAGGTGTAGTACCAGTGAGGAGGCGGGCCTGCTCTATGGTGCCCTCCCCTCTGGTTACTAGAAGAGTTACCTACACTTTCCTTAACACGATGCGAATTGTTCGTATCTACCGCTTGGACATAAGAGGATTGTCTAGTTTCAGTTGTATCCTTACATTGCCCCTGAATGTTCTGCAAGTCCGTAGCGTACTCTATTAAGCTGCAGTAATCCATCGTTACACTTGCAGCTGAAACGTGAGCTCCAAGTGTCCCGGGGATTGACATACACAACAGTTGTTTAGCCTTCTGACTAATTCTCAGGTCATCGTATCCTAATTCATGCCTCAAGTCACGCACTCTACGCAATATGCCAGTTCCAATGTCTTTGAGAGTTTCGTTTGAGCCTCGTTTTAAACTAGCTAAATACCTATTAGCTGTTTCCTCTGTTATTTTCTCTTTATATCGTCTCTTAATTGCTGACACAAACTCTGGCCATGTTTGCAAATATTGAAACTTTTGGTCCTGCATTATTGAACCATTAGGGTCTATACACGCTCCTGCTGCTAAATTAATTTTCACCCAGTCATCCTGGGCAGCTGACAAACATGAACCTACTTGCCCTAGCCAGTCGTCTATTTTCCGGTTACGTTCCACTATATTTGTTGGTAATTCTTTGCAAATTAGTTTGGGTAACACTGGTCTAGGCAATGAGAATGATGAAAATGGGGGCTGACGCATACCATGAGACGCAGGGGGCATGGAGTGTAGATGTTGGCAATGGTTAGGGAAGGGTTGGTAATGGGGAGGGAAGGGTTGATGTAAGGTAGGGTTATAGTGATGGTCAGGTGGGGGGGAGGGTTGGGTGGGGTGATGGTGTGAGGTAGGGGGATTCTAGGGGTTGGTTCTGGGCAAGGCATGAGATGGTAGAAGAGGGTTTGGTCGTCTGACCAAGGTTGGGGTTGCGAGGGGGGAGAGGTGGGGTGGTATTAGTGGGGACAGTCACCTGACCGGACCCCTGGGTGGACCCCTGGGTAGGCGTATGTAAGCGCCCTGCCGTAAGGTTCACATATAGGGGTTCAGAGAGGCGCTTCCTAATTTCTGAGGATGGGTAAGGTGGGAGGGGGGGTGGTTGGGGAGGAGTATGTGGGGAAGGTGCAGGCCGCCGCGCCCCTGGGGTGTTGGGTTGTGAGGTCGGTCTGGGAGGAAGTGGGGGAGGGGTGATGTCATTAGGCTGCTGAGTATCAGGGGTGGACAAAGGACGGCTACCCAGCATGTGACCTGATGTGACCCCATCACCTGCACCTTGTGGGTCGTCACCTGACTCTTGAACCGTGCTATCCACTTGGACAGCCTGTCTCGGCTGTATTGCTAGAAGGTTCTGTTGGCTAAGCCCTCCCTGACTCCTTAAAGCCCTATCTGAACTCATGATGCCAATAAACTACGTCTGAACGACTAGTTCACCGGACTAGCGCTGACCCAAAAATGTTGAAAAAAAAATTAAAAAAAAAATCTTTGGAACAAACAATGATTCACTGAGAACAAGACAAAAACTCACAACGTCGTTATAACTAGCCCCTTTACTTAACAAGGATGGTAATTTCAATGTCACTTCTAAAACAAAAAAAAAAACGTAATTACCTTTCAATCTGCCTGCTCTTATGACAGATAATAATCGATATTACTTTCACCGCGTTGAGACAACTTCTCCTACGCGATACCAATACACAATTTCCCACGCACTATTCATTAACAATAATTCACTGATAGAAACTATTTGTACTTCCTATCGGGAAACTGTAATTACTGCTCGTATGAGCTTAACTAATAGTTACTCTTACTCCTTAAACCTACAGCCACATCACGTGACCCAGAGTGTTTCCCTAGCTTCTTCGCCGGTCAACAACTCAAAACTTTTGCCACTCCTGTGACCAGACTTCAAACGCCAGGCGTCCCTAGACGTGAGTCAACTGACACACTAGTCCACACTAGCATGCTGTACAATACCAGTACACCTCAGATTATCGCGTTCAATTGGAGTAAATCAGTCAATCGCGATAATTTGAACAGAAACACCGCTTAAAACTACTTAATAGCTACACCGAACGGCACAAGACGCGTGAGACTGAACACTGTAAAACAATGTTCACCACCGCTAAGCCACCATTGTAATAACCCTCATGGTACTATCTCGCCTTGTATCTACCTCGACCGCGCACTCCGCTACTACCACTGAGCTAACCGTGCAATCTCCGCTCTTTCTATGGTAATAACAGATGCTATACCGATCATGTAAGATGTTCACACTCGGACCGTCATACGAAGACGTAAACCAGTACATAGAGGAAGGAGAGAGAGAGAGAGGAAGAGGGAGGCAGAGCGAGAGGAGAGAGAGAGGAGAGCGAGAACGAGAGCAAGGGAGGGAGAACGAGAGCGAGTGAGGGCGAGGGAGAGTGAGACACTAGTGAGGGAGAGTGAGACAGAAAGATAGAGGTAATCGTAGTCACAACCTATCGTATGAGTTACCGAGTGACGCTGCCACCACCCTGAGTTACCGGACAGGGGACCGGAGTGAGATTCGTAGGTCTTGCAGATGGAATAACCTACCAGGACAGGTGTAGGGGACAATTGAACGGTACAAGGATCCTGGCCTGACACTCGAATAATCCTGACCACTTGGGAACTATAGTGTACACAAGAATAAGGCGGGACACACCAATACTAACACCTCAACACGGAAGACGAACGGGGGGGAGGAGTACTGAATAATTAAGAGCACTAGGTCACTAGGGCAAAGGGGACGGTAGGCCCAATATCACTAAAGCAAGGAACCATTAATACACATTGAATAACACTTAATATCTGACTTTATTAGAAATAATTAAATAAGACACTCCCTAACTGTATTCCCTACTAGAGGCCAAGGGTACTGAATGAGGTGCTTTAGTACAAGAGAGCCGTACTTACTCGTATGTTGTTCCACAGTTTTCCTGGAGATGATGTTCCTTCCCCGAGTCCACACACCCCTCCCTACTGGGCTGCGCCCACTCAACTGACTCCCCTGATCTGCTGCTCCTCAGCTGAACATGAGGGTTTTGCATTTGTTGTTTAGGGGTTAATCCCTGAAGATTACCATGACGGCATCAATTCTGACCTCTTTGTGATTCGATGACCGTTGACCTGACTCTATGGCTAACTTGTACAGAGGTGTAACTTTTACATTGTCTGCCGCCGCCTGTCTGGCGCCTGTGGGTTGTTCATCCTCCACGTGGCCTGTTCATGCTGTTATGATGTTCATGTACTATGTACTGCTCTCTTGTTACAAGGCAACTGAAGCTGCTCTCTCTTATTATATTAATGGTTGCCATGTTGTTCCTATCAAACTCCTGTCTAGGTCTTCTGTCATTTAGGGGAGGGTTGTAAATGACTGCCACTATTATCTTAGGTCCACCCATTGTTATAGTTCCTGTTATGCAGTCTCTGAACCCGTCACAGCCCGGAATTTCCATGTATGTATGAGAGTGTGTACATGTATATACAACATTAATAATTTCGTAACTAGCGTCAAAATTGTTATTTGCTTAGCTAAACGAACTAGAGAGTTCAGTTCCTGAACCAATTATGTGCCTCTGTAATTCTTTACACCACCGCCCACGGGATGGGTATGGGGTGCATAATAAAGAAAGAAATTGAATTGTACACTGGCTTTGTATATGTATATATATATATATATATATATATATATATATATATATATATATACATATATATATATATATATATATATATATATATATATATATATATATATGTCGTACCTAGTAGCCAGAACGCACTTCTCAGCCTACTATGCAAGGCCCGATTTGCCTAATAAGCCAAATTTTCATGAATTAATTGTTTTTCGACTACCTAACCTACCTAACCTAACCTAACCTAACTTTTTCGGCTACCTAACCTAACCTAACCTATAAAAATAGGTTAGGTTAGGTTAGGTAGGGTTGGTTAGGTTCGGTCATATATCTACGTTAATTTTAACTCCAATAAAAAAAAAATGACCTCATACATAATGAAATGGGTAGCTTTATCATTTCATAAGAAAAAAATTTGAGAAAATATATTAATTCAGGAAAACTTGGCTTATTAGGCAAATCGGGCCTTGCATAGTAGGCCGAGAAGTGCATTCTGGCTACTAGGTACGATATATATATATATATATATATATATATATATATATATATATATATATATATATATATATATATATATATATATATATATAAAAGTTTGTGAGGGTACCACCTCTGGTGCCAATGTGGGGACCCATAGCCTCGGAGAAGAAAATAAAAAGTATTCAGAGGAGACCTTGTGGTTTCTCACTGAACACTAATATTATCTTCTCCTACCACCCCCATTCTTTTGTATGTACACATATATATTTACTTTATTTGAACTTTGTTACAAAAAAGGAGTTACATATGGGTTACAAAGATGGTTGTCATAGGTTGTCGAGTTCCTCCATATATAAAATCTATAAAATCTTGTCTTTCCTCTTATATATATATATATATATATATATATATATATATATATATATATATATATATATATATATATATATATATATATATATATATATATATATATATACATATATATATATATATATATATATATATATATATATATATATATATATATATATATATATATATATATATATATATATATATATATATGTATATATATATATATATATATATATATATATATATATATATATATATATATATATATATGTCGTACCTAGTAGCCAGAACGCACTTCTCAGCCTACTATGCAAGGCCCGATTTGCCTAATAAGCCAAGTTTTCCTGAATTAATATATTTTCTCTAATTTTTTTCTTATGAAAAGATAAAGCTACCCATTTCATTACGTATGAGGTCATTTTTTTTTAATTGGAGTTAAAATTAACGTAGATATATGACCGAACCTAACCAACCCTACCTAACCTAACCTAACCTATCTTTATAGGTTAGGTTAGGTTAGGTAACCGAAAAAGTTAGGTTACGTTAGGTTAGGTAGGTTAGGTAGTCGAAAAACAAATAATTCATGAAAACTTGGCTTATTAGGCAAATCGGGCCTTGCATAGTAGGCTGAGAAGTGCGTTCTGGCTACTAGGTACGACATATATATATATATATATATATATATATATATATATATATATATATATATATATATATATATATATGTCGTACCTAATAGCCAGAACGCACTTCTCAGCCTACTATGCAAGGTCCGATATGCCCAATAAGCCAAGTTTTCATGAATTAATTGTTTTTCGACTAATTAACCTACCTAACCTAACCTAACCTAACTTTTTCGGCTACCTAACCTATGAAGATAGGTTAGGTTAGGTTAGGTAGGGTTGGTTAGGTTCGGACATATATCTACGTTAATTTTAACTCCAATAAAAAAAATTGACCTCATACATAATGAAATGGGTAGCTTTATCATTTCATAAGAAAAAAATTAGAAAAAATATATTATTTCAGGAAAACTTGGCTTATTAGGCAAATTTGGCCTTGCATAGTAGGCCGAGAAGTGCGTTCTGGCTATTAGGTACGACATATATATATATATATATATATATATATATATATATATATATATATATATATATATATATATATATATATATATATATATATATGTCGTACCTAGTAGCCAGAACGCACTTCACAGCCTACTATGCAAGGCCCGATTTGCCTAATAAGCCAAGTTTTCATGAATGAATGTTTTTTCGACTACCTAACCTACCTAACTTAACCTAACTTTTTCAGCTACCTAACCTAACCTAACCTATAAAGATAGGTTAGGTTAGGTTAGGTAGGGTTGGTTAGGTTAGGTTAGGTAGGGTTGGTTAGGTTCGGTCATATATCTACGTTAATTTTAACTACAATAAAAAGAAATTGATCTCATACATAATGAAATGGGTAGCTTTATCATTTCATAAGAAAAAAAATAGAGAAAATATATTAATTCAGGAAAACTTGGCTTATTAGGCAAATCGGGCCTTGCATAGTAAGCTGAGAAGTGCGTTCTGGCTACTAGGTACGACATATATATATATATATATATATATATATATATATATATATATATATATATATATATATATATATATATATAGTATATATATATATATATATATATATATATATATATATATATATATGTCGTACCTAATAGCCAGAACGCACTTCTATGCCTACTATTCAAGGCCCGATTTGCCTAATAAGCCAAGTTTTCATGAATTAATATATTTTCTCTAATTTTTTTCTTATGAAATGATAAAGCTACCCATTTCATTATGTATGAGGTCAATTTTTTTTATTGGAGTTAAAAATAACGTAGATATATGACCGAACCTAACCAACCCTACCTAACCTAACCTAACCTATCTTTATAGGTTAGGTTAGGTTAGGTAGCCGAAAAAGTTAGGTTAGGTTAGGTTAGGTAGGTTAGGTAGTCGAAAAACAATTAATTCATGAAAACTTGGCTTATTAGGCAAATCGGGCCTTGAATAGTAGGCATAGAAGTGCGTTCTGGCTATTAGGTACGACATATATATATATATATATATATATATATATATATATATATATATATATATATATATATATATATATATATATATATATATATATATATATATTTGTGTGTGTGTGTATATAAATCCCTTTTTTTCATTGATAAGCTTAGGTATACGCAGCATTGTGCTGCTACCCTATTCTATATAATGCTACGATATTCTATATGAACAATTACAAAGAGTAAATAAAAAAAAAACTGGCTATAAGTTTATCTTTTTTCCGCACCTCACAGGCTTCATGAAAAAATTAACGCGTAATGAATAGTATGACAGTGTAGAGTTGTAGACAATGTATAACCACGAAGAAAAATTATGAAAGGAAAAAACTTAAGCACTTCCATGTTGATGAACATATCAGCCAAAGTATATTATGACGTGTTGATTATTGGTCTCCGAATGCATGATAGAACCGATGAGCTAGCCAAGACTTTTGCTCGTAAAGAGGGAATTGATTCAATCCGTCCTCTTAAAAATAACGTCACTTTTGGCTTGTATGCGCACTATGGCCAAATTTGGACGTAATTTGAAATGAAATCGACTCACAAAAGTGACGTACTGTTCCGTTTTCTGTTTGAGTCGTCCGGCCCTCCTCGGACAGCTTAGAGGAGGAACTTTCAATTAACGTTTTTCATAACGTTTTGAAACTTTATGAGAATTTCCTGCCCACCTAACCTAGCAGAGGACCCTTGACTTACTGTTGTTGAAAAAAAAATCCCAAGTTTATTTTCAATTTTTTTTCATTTTCAAATTACGTCCATATTCGGCCATACGGGCAAACGGCCAAAAGCGACGTTCTTTTTAAGAGGACAGGTTGATTGATTACCAACTTGGACTCCCTTTGAGTAGCCTGAGGGCAGCAATATCCCAGGAACATCAACTAAATTACGGAGACTTGAGGCAAAGTGAAATTCACACCAGTTACTCCATCTATCATCATTCTATTATGCATGAAGAACCGCACGTCTATGGGTCATCCAATAATGTTAGCAGACTTCTAGATGTTACCACTGCTAGGCTTAGGCACCTCTGGGAGTTTGTAACATCTGCTGATGTAGATTTGACTAAATGTAAACTGTCAGCAGAAATATTCGCATACTTTGCGTCATTATATAATGGAATGTGAAAAAATTGCGGAATTTAGAGATAACACCATTAATAGTGTCCAAGAATTGTGTAAGTACTTCATTCATAATGATGTGCTGCCCGAAATCTTAGTGAAGTATCCAAAATTTGCTTACTGTAGGTAATGCATGCACATGACTGTAAAGCTGCCGCCCAGTTGGGTGGGTGTGGAGCACATGACTGTAGAGCTGCTGCCCAGTTGGGTGGGTGTGGAGCACATGACTGTAAAGCTGCCGCCCAGGCCGGATTCAGGAAGGTACTTACGAAGGTTTTTCCTCTTAGCTAAGAACGAATTCCTTCTTAGCGCCTTCGTGGCGGCTACGTCCGTATTCAAAGAGCTACCCTAAGTGGAAAAATCTTCGTAAGTTCATTCCGGGATTTAAGTGTGGTTTCGACCACTCGTAGCTTTACGTAAACTGGATATAAGTCATTTTTTCTCTACTACATAACACTGGGATCGATTTATGATATTGGAACATGACCAAAACATTATAGCTGGTGAATCTAGTGGAGAGTAATCCTTCGTGTTAGTTATATATGCATTCTCTGCTTGAAACTTGAAGTAAATATGTGTTTGATGATAGTAGAATTAGTTTTATAATAGCAAGATATTATACCAGTAGTTATTAAGTAAATAAACACTGGTGAACATGAAATATGAGAGAAGGTGATGAGCCCTGCCTGATGGGATCATTTACTATCACCAAATGCCCCTGTTCACCTAGTAGTAAGGGTGTACCTTAGCTATACATACCCATTTCTAATGTATTTAGTTTGGTTTTATTTTTAAATTAAATCTGGGTGAGACATAAAATAAAAATATGCTGCACAAATGATGTTAGGTAAGGAAAAGGGTAAAAATGTCAAAAACTTTATTCATTGAATACTTAAAGCTATAATTATGACTATATAGATTATTAAAAATGAGAGAGGGAAGTAGGGGTCCAAGACCTCTTCCTGTTATACAATTTGGGTGTGGAACAAGTAATTATCAAAAGAAGGCACCATGCCGGGAAGGCTATGTAGCAGTGAGGCAGCTACTTATTTGAGAAATGCTTATTTTATTTACCTTATAAGCTGAGGCAACTTATTTTATTTGAGGAATACTCAGCTGATTCCTCTACATTTAGCATGGAACAAATTTGTGTCCAAGACCTCTTCCTGTTACTCAATTTGGCTGTGTGTAACCAAACTAGAAGTGCTCTACAAATCAAGGGACCCAGAATGTGGAATGACCTCCCGAATCATGTCAACGGCTGTACCTCTCTCAACCAGTTTAAGAGTTAAACCAAGTACTGCCTAATTAACTCCATGTAACCTAACTTACCTCCTAAATGTCAACCCATGTCTTACTATTTTTTAAACAACGCTGTTCACCAACATGTGCAATTGCTGATTTATGCTATGTTAACCCCCTTTTTGTATTTTTTATTCCTTCTTTCAACACAATTTATACCTAATCCCGATGACTATTAAGTTTTAGTCTGTTTTTTTCCCCCCACACCTTGCCCGAAATGCTAGAGTATTAGTGGCTTTAGGTATTGTATGTACTAGCTCTGCCTATAAATCCAACATTATGTTTGTAAATCAACTGTTTGTACTTTTCCTGAATAAAATGTATTTATTATTTATTTTTTAATCAGTAAGTATTAAAAGAAGGCACCAAGCTGGGAAGGCTATGTAGCACCATTGTGTGTAACAATAAACCAAATTTTTTTAACAAATAATGCACTTGTATGGGAAAACAAATCCTGTCAGCTGTAAAAATATTGATGCAGTTATTTAAATGAAAAATATAATGAAAGAAATATTACTGGTTTATTTTTTCCTATCTTTTTGTACTGTACAGTATATCCAAGGAAGTGAAAAATTGAGACATAATGCACAATTTAATGAATGATTAGCATGGATTAGCAGTTCAAAAGAAATATGACTTGTATTACATATCAACATGAGATTAGCAGTTCAAAAGAAATATGACTTGTATTACATATCAACATGAGATCTTAATGATCCATGGTCAACATGATTTAATAAGGATAATACAGTACTGTATTTGTAATAATACAAACTATAATTTAAAATCTTTATTACTGATTTTTTTTATTAAGAAGATTAGGTATACACAGCAATGTGCTGCTACCCTATTCTATATGGAATATTACACAGTGTAGATAAAAAACTAGCTATAAGTTTATCTAATACTCCCATCTCACAGGATGGTTAGACATACTGTACATGGAATCAATTTAGAAAATACCAGCCTCAATACAAAAAACAAATCAACTCTGACTAAACAACTCTAAGCAATTTTCACAAGAGGTAAGCACTGAATCATGGAAACATTATATTATAATTACTCTTACCAGTTTCTACAAAACTCCTCTCAAACAATGTATTTTTAAACATGTTTAGGTATACACAGCAATGTGCTGCTTCCCTATTCTGTCTAAAGGACCACACAGTGTAGATCAAAAACCAGCTACAAGCTCACCTCACAGGATGGCCAGTCATACATGGAATTAGGAGAGAACAAAATACTTAATGCTGATCTATTAGCCTCCACTGGCAAAATCTGGGTGCAGCACAAGAATATCTTCCAATATTCCTGAGTGTATGAAGTAATTACAGAGCTCAAAATACCTCATACCATTTGGTATGAAGTCACTGATAACAGGACAATCACAGATATAGTGTTGGAGAGTATGTTCTCTCAAGTAGGACTGAAAACAGATGTTTTTTTTCCACCAAGAGGGCTATAAACCCATGGAACCGCTTACCCGCTGAAGCCGTAAATGCCAAATTCCAGATAAAAAATATAATTAAGACAATTGGCGGGCCCTTCAACAAGCCGCCGGCTTTCTGTCCTCTTCGAGGTCACTAGATAGTTAGTGGCCCTTGGGTAAATTCAGTAAATATATACAATAATTGTCAGCGCATCTTCCGAGCAACAAGGACAGCTACACAGTATCTCTTAGAATTACGTAGTGTAGAGGGAACCACATTCAAAGTGCCCGCCAAGGAGACATTTTACAGTATAGGCAGGGCTGTGCCCTGATTGGTGGACGACGACGGCGCACGGCCTACCCGCGCGGCAGCCCGCGCAGGCCGAGTGGGCCAGATTTGAACTGCATGTGACCCAACGCGGACGACGCCTGCCCGGCACCACTGGCACTTAGGATATGTGCCCATAGGACCCCTAAGAGGCATTGATTCCCTCTGTCCTACCCTTCCTGAGGAGCCTAGACTTGCTCCACCTACCCTACCAGTCCTTCCTCTCCCTACGACGACAGTTCCAGGTGAATTACTGTACTATTGTTGTAACACGTGGGTCACCTCTACATTGGCACAGTGAGTAAACGTTCCCACGCGGTGATCAAGAGGACCTCGCCAAGATATCTGCATCATCGTTCTGCCGACTTCAGTCAAGACGTCTTAGATAGTGTTCAACGGTTCCAGTCTCGAATTACTGGCTTTGGTTGCACCATAGATGTTCTTCGGTTCGTTGTTCAATAGCGGTGCCCAAGATATTTCAACCCCTGTTTTTTTGTGCATATGTTTTATTCCACATCTCGTGCAATCCCCCAAGATTCTCCATAAGTTCCAGTTATCAGTGTTTTATACGGATTATTTCTCTGGATTTGTTGCATTTTATTGTCTTGTCCCCCAAGCACCGATTCCCGCGGTCCCCAAGTTCTTTGAAGAAGGGGAGACGAGTACCACCATTCACACGGAATACGGGCCACCGTTCATGAGCATACCCGACCTGTATTGTTTACGAATCCGCTCGCGGAGGATTTCAGGCTGTCGTTCCCGAGCGCATCCGTCTCCAGTGTGTTTACTACAGCGACGCTGGTCCCAGCTCTGCAGGGTGCTTGCTACAGGTCTGTTATTTTCTCATTTCTACTGTTAGCTAGACGTAACCTGTTCTAGGCTTTCTACAGAAGTAACGGCTCAAGGGGAAGAGATACATTAAGTGAGCCAGTGAGTTTGTGTTCATACCAGATTTAAGGTGGATGGTGATCCGCCCTGCACACAGTTCCACATGTTCACCTGAAAAAAGTGTTTTTGGGAACCCTCAGCCCAGTGCTTATGAAAATCAGGCACATTGCTTGTCAAAGTTCCTCAAAGTGCCTGCCATATCAGATTTTCCAGCTTTGCAAGTGCAGTAAGTGCCTAGTTTTTGTCTAAGCCTCAAGTGATTTAGGTACCAATTAAGTGTGCAGTGTTTTATGTTGCTTGAAACCCACCTGGCCCCATCATTTACATTATTGACTGTGCAGTGCTTATTTTTCCTTGTGGAACATTTACCTCTATCTCTGAACATCGGAACCTTAAGTGTGGCTATTGGTGTCTGTGTTTTTTTTGTTTTGTTTTTCTGTTTGGGGTGGTATACATGTGAGGTGCCTGGCCCCAGATCTAAGGCTTATTACCAGGTGTGGCACGATATCGGAGCTTTAACTTTCGACACCAGCACAATGGCTCTAATCAAGATAAACTCTGCTTCGGCTGCTGAGCTGCAGCTGCTACCGGGTGTAGGAGATAAATTGGCCGCTCGCATTATCAAGTTTCGGCGTCACCATGTGATCACGGAGGACAACATTTATGATATCAACCGCCTTCGGGCCAAACCCGAGTTGATGGCTGCTATATCGTTTGAGGTGGACCCGTCCCAACAGGGCCCCGGGCCCTTAGGTCAGGGGGCAGGAAGTCGTTCATCGTCCTCGTCCAGCGAAACGGGAACCCGCCACTCCTCTAGGGGTGCCGCCAGCAGCAGCCAACGTGGACGTCGACCTCAGTCACCAGCTTACTCCAGGGCTAGTGGCCAGCAAGGTACTCGGCAGGGAAGCCCCTCCCACCATCGATCGGCTCGATCAAGGAGACGGACAGCTCGACACTCGTCACACAGCTCTCTGACTTCCGATTCGGATGCCTCTCTATCCCGCAGCAGGCGGACAGGTTATCGCCAACAGAAAGAGACCTTCCGCACACCACCTCGGGCGTTGGACTATGACGGGAAGTCAGATTGGGCCACCTTCTACCGCCGCTTCACGTCTTATGCCTCGGAAAAGGACTGGAGCGGGCCTACGTCATTGACACAGTTAGGATGGTGCCTCAAGGGTAAGGCAAGTGATTTTTACAATCGCTTACTGGACAGAGAACCGTCGATCGATTATATTCGCATGATGCATAAGATGATCAAGCGATTTGGCGATAGGGAAGTTCTGGATGTAGCTATGATGAAGTTTAACCAGGCCCAGCAGGAACCAGAAGAAGATATTGCTGATTGGGCAGATAGGGCCCACCACTTGGCTCATCGGGCCTACAAACATGTGCCACGATGGGAAGTGGAACAAATCGCAGTAATGAGATTCGGCCAGGGATTACAGGACAAGACTCTGGCAGAATACATTGCCAATGCAAGGAATTCGTCAATGGAAGAGGCCATCGACCGGGCCCAAACCTTCCAGCACAATGCCGTAGCAATCCACGGCTCCGCAAGTTCAAGCAGGCACGACTCCCACCGCCGCGGGTCCCAGGGGCCAGCACTAAGAGTGAATGCAGTGGGCAGGTACTCCCGGTATGAGCAACCACCCAGGAGTAAGGACGCTTCTCGGCGCTCGACACCAGGTGCCTCGCCGGCTACCAGTCCCGCAGGCCGTGGAACCGGTACTCACCACCCGTCGAGTGCAGGCTCGGGTCCTTCATCTTCCATGGACACGGAGGCGAAACTGGACGTCTTGGTAGCAGGTGTCTCAGAACTCAGCGGGAAATTGGATCAGGTGTGTGAGAGTTTGAGGCGTCTCACAATGGCCATCATATCGCCGCATATTCGTCGTTCCCCATCTCCCAGGCGATCGCTGCAGTGTTTCAGATGTAGGAAAGAGGGTCACGTGGCTCGGGAATGTCTGGAACCGGGAAGTGATGGGGAGGGAAGCCGCCGGCTCAGGGACCCCCTGGGCAACAAGCTGCGCGTTTCATTTGAGGACGAGAAAGAGTCTTTAAACACGGATGGGTCGGTCCAGTCGGCCTAACTCCGACCCAATGTACAACAGGCCTAGAAAGGGAGAGCACGATAGGGGCGGGCCAAGGGACGTCGGGCACGGAAGAGCAGGACGGGGGAAGAGATCACATAACCATCAGACAGCTCAGATCCGGCTCTATGTTTTGGATCCCAGTCCAGATCGGGGACGTGGAGGTCAAGGCGATTGTGGATACAGCGGCCGAGGTCACCATTATCTCCCAGGAGATCCATCAACGGTTGAACCCACCACCCCAGGTGATACAACACATAACCTTAAGCACGGCGGGGAAACAAATGCACCTTACGGGAACACTGGTGGGCCCCATCTCCTTGCTGGTTGCGGGACGGGAATACACTGTGGGAGTGTATGTGGCGCCTATTGCAGACGACATGTTGCTAGGGCTCGATTTCATGAAAAGATACGGTGTTAGTATAGCCCTAGACAAGTCTCAAATGATATTACAGGGACAGGTGATTCCTATGAAGCTAGAGACGAAAGAGGAGCCTGACCCTAACCTAGCTCCGTGCATCGCTAAGGTAGCAGTGTCCCAATACACTGTTATCCCACCACATTCAGTGGCCAGGGTCAAATGTGAAATGGACAAAAGTATGCCCCAGTGTATAGTGGAGCCCCTGGAGGATGGGCAGGTGCCAGTGGTTCGCACACTCCATCAGGAGGGAGAATTCCTGAAGGTATGTGTACTCAACGTAACAGGGCAGAATATCACATTAAAGAGGCGGATGCATGTGGCCAATGCAGAGGCAGTATGGGAAATTTTACCGGGGCCGGGCCCAGCGGTAGCAGCAAGGGCAGTGGGGAGGGTACGAAGCGAAACTCAAGTCAAATTACCTCCCCATATGATGACCATGGTACAGGACGTCGAGGAAACGCTGTCAGCAGAGCAGGCAAGCCAACTGACCCACCTGTTATGGAACTTCCAGGACATCTTTGCCGCAAGTGAATTTGACCTGGGATCATTCAAGGAGGTATCTCACCGCATCGACACGGGTAATGCAAGACCTGTGAAGCAAAAAATACGACGAACACCCGCATGCTTCGCACAGGAGGAGAAAGGACACCTTCAGCGCATGCTCGATGCGGGCATCATCCAACCGTCAGTATCTGAGTGGGCATCGGCACCAGTTCTGGTAAGGAAAAGGGATGCGTCAGTTCGGTGGTGTGTAGACTATCGAGGGTTGAACTCTCGCACCATAAAGGACGTGTACCCACTCCCTCTAGTCGATGAGTGCCTGGACACCTTGGCGGGAAACGAATGGTTTAGCAAGCTAGATGCCAACTCGGCATATTATCAGATCAACATAGCAGAAGAAGATCGGAAGAAGACGGCATTCATAACGAAATACGGACTGTTTGAATTTAAGAAAATGGCCTTTGGTCTTTGTAATGCCCCGGCTACCTACGCCAGGGTTATGAACTTGGTGTTGCGGGAGCTAAATTGGGAAACTGTGCTAGCATTCTTGGATGACATCCTGGTGCTGGGCGATTCATTCCAAAGCCACCTCTCCAACCTAGCACAGGTATTTGCGAGATTCAGAACCTATGGTTTACGCCTGAAACCACAAAAATGCGCCCTCTTTAAGAAACGGGTTGAGTTCTTAGGCAGGATGGTCAGCAGGGCAGGACTAGAACTGGGAAAAGAGGCGATAGACACAGTGGTGAAATGGCAGAAGCCGGGATCATCCAAAGACGTGGAAAGATTTCTGGGACTGGCCAACTACCATCGGACCTTCATAAAGGGATTTGCAGAGTTAGCCGCACCCCTATACGCACTGACCGGCGGAAACAGATTCGAATGGGGAGACAAGCATCAAGAGGCTTTTGCAGCTATCAAAATGGCCTTAACTACAGCTCCGGTGCTGGGATTACCTAATGGACATGACCCCTTCATCCTGGACACCGATGCCTCCGACTGGGCGATAGGAGCGGAGCTGCTACAGGTTCAAGAGAAGAAAGAAAAGGTAATTGCTTATGCCAGTTTCGCATTGACCCCAGAACAGAGAAGGTATTGCACCACGAGGAAAGAGCTATTGGCAGTAGTCAGGTTTACCAGGCTGTTCCGGCACTATCTCTTGGGGCGGCCTTTTACCATACGCACTGACCATGGCAGCCTGGTCTGGCTGGTTAGGTTTAAGAACCCCCAGGGCCAACTAGCACGTTGGCTGGAGGAGCTGAGCCAATTTGATCTAAAAATCCAGCATAGAGCAGGTAAAAAACACAACAATGCAGACTCTTTATCCAGGGAGGGAGGCACTCAACAGGCATGTACCCACTTTCGCCAGGACGTGCCAGTGCAGGACCTGCCGTGTGGAGGATGCTCATACTGTCGCAGGGCACATCAGAACTGGGCGACCTTCCAGGAGACGGTAGATGACGTCGTCCCACTGGCTACGGGGTCGTTCAGATGTGCATGTAACGTTCAGATCCGGGGGACGATTAGACGCGTGAGCACTATAGCCCCTATTCAAGACTGGTGGTCGGAGGATTCCAACTTGGCTGTCTTCCCATGGGACCCTGGTGAAGATGGCCGAAGAAAGCCTGCCGAGACGCTTTATAAGGAAAAAAACGCAGTGGCCCCAGAAGTAGTAGACATTAGGATCATCACCAGAACAACGGCGGACAGGCTAGGGTTGCATTTACTCGAGTTACAGGAGCGGACGGAGAGAGACCCGGACATGAGAATGGTAAGAGAATGGGTGGGAGGCCGTCAGCCAACAGAAGGGGACCTGTTCGGGGCCAGCCCTGCAACAAAATACTACTGGTTAAACAAAGAAGCACTTCTCATGGAAAATGGGCTTTGGTGGTGGCACAAAGTAGATCAGGGGGGAGCCGCCCAGAAGCTTTTGTATGTACCCAGCAGCCTGAGGCAGGAGGTACTGAATCTGTGCCATGATATACCTGATATGGGCCACCAGGGCCGGAATCGCACAATGGAGCGGGTCAAAGCAAGGTACTTCTGGTACGGGCTATCAACGGATGTCGCAAATTACGTGGCATCATGCCACCACTGTAGTATGAACAAAAAAGCATCCAAGACCAGCAGGCATGAGCTGCTTAAGTACCAGGCGGGTGCACCAATGGAAAGGGTACACTTGGACATTCTGGGACCATTGCCTAAGACTCCGAAAGGCAACGAATATCTCCTGGTAATGGTAGATCAGTTCACTAAATGGATTGAGTGTGTGCCACTACCGTCCCAGACGGCAGAGAACACCGCCCGAGCAGCACTCGATGGGTTCTTCACCAGGTTCGGGTATCCGTTTGAAATCTTCACCGATCAGGGCAGGAATTTTGAAAGTGACTTGTTTACGAAGCTCTGCGAATTGATGCACATCCACAAGGCCCGTACTACCGCCTACAGGCCGTCGGCGAATGGGCAGGTGGAAAGGTATAACAGAACCATCATGGATGCATTGCGGTGTTATGCCAGTTCCCAACATGACAGCTGGGACACCTATATCCAACACATAGCAGGGGCCATCAGGTCTAGTGTGAACCGACAGACGGGGTTCACGCCCAACAAGTTAATGCTCGGTTGGGAAACCAACTAGCCAATAGATTTAATGTACCCCCGGGAGGTGCAACTTCAATCAGATGCAGTACCTTACCTAGCAAATTTGCAGAAGGAAATTGAGAAGGCGCATGGACTGGCACGGAAGTCTCTATCCACGAACCAGGAACGAATGAAGAGAGATTATGACCTACGGGCACGGCTACAGGTCTATGAGAAAGGGGACCTGGTTTACCTGCTAGACACGGCACAGGTGAAGGGGCAGTGCCGGAAGCTATCACCGCAGTGGAAGGGCCCAGGCGTCATCATCCACAAGTTCTCATCTTGTTTATTTAGGGTCAAGCTCCAGAATGACAACATCACAGCAAATCATGATAAACTAAAGAAGTGCAAGGACCGTACATGCCCGGGCTGGATTGAGAAGTTTAAACATCATATGTCACAGGTTCAGGACCCAGTGGGAGGGCCATATAAGGACCTTTACTGTGTGTGTCGGCAACCATACGATGGAAAGTTTATGGTGCAATGCGATATGTGCGCAGAGTGGTTCCATGGGGTCTGCGTGGGAGTGACTCTGGCGAGTGTACGGTCAAAACCAGAGTATGCATGTCCTCGGTGTGAGCCATAAGAGCAGAAAAAGAAAAAAAAAGAAAAAAAAAAAGAAAAAAGGAAAGGGAATAGTGTAGTGTATGCAATGTTGAAACAGTTCGTGTATAGTGCAAAGATAATACGGGTAATAATTGTAATAGGACCCATTCATGAAAATAGACTTTTTTACAAAAAAGACATGTTGTATATAGTGAAACGTTTTCCCTCCAACATACCCGTTGTTCTATAGGGACGGGAGGAGTGTAGAGGGAACCACATTCAAAGTGCCCGCCAAGGAGACATTTTACAGTATAGGCAGGGCTGTGCCCTGATTGGTGGACGACGACGGCGCACGGCCTACCCGCGCAGGCCGAGTGGGCCAGATTTGAACTGCATGTGACCCAACGCGGACGACGCCTGCCCGGCACCACTGGCACTTAGGATATGTGCCCATAGGACCCCTAAGAGGCATTGATTCCCTCTGTCCTACCCTTCCTGAGGAGCCTAGACTTGCTCCACCTACCCTACCAGTCCTTCCTCTCCCTACGACGACAGTTCCAGGTGAATTACTGTACTATTGTTGTAACACGTGGGTCACCTCTACAGTAGGTAAACAACAAATGTAACATATTTGTTTACTACAATGTCGGTGCTGGCTGTAGAAGTTGAAAAAACATTGTTTTACTTCGAAATATACTAATTTTATAAGAAAATTCGACGTAAATAGGAGGCAGTAGAGCTGCGATAAGCCAGCGCTAAATCTTCAATATGAAGAATGTTGCTGCTCTCTGATTGGCCAAACGAAACACAGTAGTGACCTCTATCGGCACGCAGGTGAACCAACAATTTTTCTTCCTAAGTATACCTTATTGAATCGCACCTAAGCATCTTCTTAGGGCGCACTTAGGAACCTTCGTAGCAAACCCACTTACGAAGAAATACACAGAGCTTCCTGAATCTAGGTCCAGTTGGGTGGGTGTGGAGCAAGACTAGTAACTGTGTGACTCACTATAGATGTAAAGTGCCTTGTATAGTGACTGTTCCCAGCAAACATTTTCATGTTTTTAAAACATCCTAAAAACGACATTTCATTGTTTTCAGCACGTTTATAATTACGTTTAGAAAAGGTTTTTTGAGAACTTTTATATACAACCTTAGAACGTAAATAATTAACATTTCTAAAAACTTTTTTATATTCTTTTAATTACCTACGTTAAAACGTTTAGGGTAAATTAGGGTATAATAATTTTTTAATTCATATCTGAAATAGAAAGGGAGAGAAAGAAAGAAGACATATCTGAGAAAGAAATGGACATCCTATATATGTGCAAATTACAAATAAATAGGGTACAAAAAGAGAATTAAAATATTATATTTATTTAATTAAGAATGAGTAATACAACAAAATATATGTAATAGCTCGAAATATATAGACTATATCTATAACAGAATATAAAAGTAAAAATTTAAAAATCTATAAAAATCTATATATGCAATATGTGAACACAATAGATTTTGTGATCAAGCAGCCTGTGATTCATGTCATGCTGAGATCAGTCTGACGTTACAAGCAGTTATTGTTACTTAAAACTAAAACAAGTAAAATTTTCCGAGTATACATATAACACTATAGTTTTTCTATGACTAATAATAAAAATCTATTAATCAAAAGTTTAGGACTAATTAACTAAAAATAAAAATCTACAAGTGAATGTAAACAGTCAAGTATAATATTCATGTAGAAAGAGAAAGAAAAAGAGAGAGAGAAGGAAAGAAAGAGAAAGAAAGAAAGGGAGAAAGAGAGAGAGAAAGAAAAGAAAAAAGTCATGTATAATATTCATATTAGCACCATGCAATATAACTTAGATTAAGTAAAAATCTCAGACATTTTTAAATCAAATGAAATATGAGAGCCAGAGAGAGAGAGCGAGAGCCAGAGAGAGAGCGTGAGCCAGAGCCAGAGAGAGAGAGAGAGTCAGAGCCAGAGAGAGAGAGAGAGAGCCAGAGAGAAAGAGAGAGCCAGAGAGAGAGAGAGAGAGCCAGAGAGAAAGAGAGAGCCAGAGAGAAAGAGAGAGCCAGAGAGAGAGAGAGAGAGCCAGAGAGAGAGAGAGCCAGAGCCAGAGAGAGAGAGCGTGAGCCAGAGCCAGAGAGAGAGTGAGTCAGAGCTAGAGAGAGAGTCAGAGCCAGAGAGAGAGAGCCAGAGA
>NC_091187.1:42673690-42736190 GCF_040958095.1 Procambarus clarkii | reverse complement strand
ATATATATATATATATATTATATATATATATATATATATAATATATATATATATATATATATATATATATATATATATATATATATATATATATATATATATATATATATATATATAACTGAAAACTCACACCCCAGAAGTGACTCGAACCCATACTCCCAGAAGCAACGCAACTGGTATGTACAAGACGCCTTAATCCACTTGACCATCACGACCGGACATAATGAGGTGATAATGTCAAGTGGATTAAGGCGTCTTGTACATACCAGTTGCGTTGCTTCTGGGAGTATGGGTTCGAGTCACTTCTGGGGTGTGAGTTTTCAGTTGCATATTGTCCTGGGGACCATTCAGGCTTGTTCGCATATATATATATATATATATATATATATTTATATATATATATATATATATATATATATATATATATATATATATATATATATATATATATAATTTCGTAAACCTCACCCTGTAAACATTCATGTTTCTACATGTTAAACAAGCTACGAGGATGAGGGAAGGGGATGTTCCCTCCATGCTGGATATTATATTTACCAGGAAAGAGAAAGATATATTTATCATTCAGTACCTCCCTCCTTTGGTACCTCCCTTTTCCTCCTTTCAGTACCTCTCTCCTTTTACCCAAGTGACATTGTCACTTGGGTAAAAGTGACCATGTCTTTTTGGGAATAAAGTATGCAATGCATTATAATCTGGAAGAAAATGAGCTTGAAGCAGTTGAAAAACCTGACTTGTGGAGAGGTCATTATGGGGAACTCAGATATTTCCTTAAGGAATTTGGCAAACACTTGCTGTTAGGACATGAAGTAAATGAGATGTATGTCAAGTTTTGTGAAATATATGATAATGGCACAACAAAATTTATACTAAAGCAGAGATGCAGAACTAGGAAAAAGGGAAAAATTGCCCAAACATACAAGCAATACAAAGATGCGAGAAACAACAATAGCAGTAAGGAGAGGGGCAGAAAGACTATGACTTTCGGTCATATTCAACAACACAAATATACATACACACACACACATTATTGGAAAAAATTGGAATTGGAATATTGGAAAAAATAATTAAAACTAAATGGGTAGAACACCTGGAGAGAAATGATATAATTTCAGACAGACAGTATGGTTTTCGATTTGGAAGATCCTGTGTATCGAATTTACTCAGTTTCTATGATCGAGCAACAGATATATTACAGGAAAGAGATGGTTGGGTTGACTGCATCTATCTGGACCTAAAAAAGGCATTCGACAGAGTTCCACATAGAGAGGTTGTTCTGGAAACTGGAAAATATTGGAGGGGTGACAGGTAAGCTTCTAACATGGATGAAAAATTTTCTGACTGATAGAAAAATGAGGGCAGTAATCAGAGGCAATGTATCGGACTGGAGAAATGTCACAAGTGGAGTACCACAGGGTTCAGTTCTTGCACCAGTGATGTTTATTGTCTACATAAATGATCTACCAGTTGGTATACAGAATTACATGAACATGTTTGCTGATGATGCTAAGATAATAGGAAGGATAAGAAATTTAGATGATTGTCATGCCCTTCAAGAAAACCTGGATAAAATAAGTATATGGAGCACCACTTGGCAAATGGAATTTAATGTTAATAAATGCCATGTTATGGAATGTGGAACAGGAGAACATAGACCCCACACAACCTATACATTATGTGAGAAATCTTTAAAGAATTCTGATAAAGAAAGAGATCTAGGGGTGGTTCTAGATAGAAAACTATCACCTGAGAACCACATAAAGAATATTGTGCGAGGAGCCTATGCTACGCTTTCTAACTTTAGAATTGCATTTAAATACATGGATGGTGATATACTAAAGAAATTGTTCATGACTTTTGTTACGCCAAAGCTAGAATATGCAGCTGTTGTGTGGTGCCCAACAACAGAAGTTGGCCCATATCTTAAGAAGCACATCAACAAACTGGAAAAGGTGCAAAGACATGCTACTAAGTGGCTCCCAGAACTGAAGGGCAAGAGCTACGAGGAGAGGTTAGAGGCATTAAATATGCCAAAACTAAAAGACAGAAGAAAGAGGTGATATGATCACTACATACAAAATAGTATCAGGAATTGATAAAATCGACAGCGAAGATTTCCTGAGACCTGGAACTTCAAGAACAGGAGGTCATAGATTGAAACAAGCTTAACACAGATGCTAAAGAAATATAAGAAAATTCACTTTCGCAAATAGCGTGGTAGACGGTTGGAACAAGTTAGGTGAGAAGGTGGTGGAGGCCAAGACTGTCAGTAGTTTCAAAGCGTTATATGACAAAGAGTGCTGGGAAGACGGTCTCATCCTGTAACTACACTTAGGTATTTACACACACACTATATATATATATATATATATATATATATATATATATATATATATATATATATATATATATATATATATATATATATATATATATATATATTTATATATATATATATATAATATATATATATATATATATATATATATATAAATATATATATATATATATATATATTATATATATATATATATATAAATATATATATATATATTATATACATATATATATAAATATATTATATATATATATATATAAATATATATATATGTCGTACCTAGTAGCCAGAATGCACTTTTCAGCCTACTATGCAAGGCCCGATTTGCCTAATAAGCCAAGTTTTCATTAATTAATATATTTTCTCTATTTTTTTTCTTATGAAATGATAAAGCTATCCATTTCATTATGTATGAGGTCAATTCTTTTTTTATTGGAGTTAAAATTAATATAGATATATGACCAAACCTAACCAACCCTACCTAAACTATCTTTATAGGTTAGGTTAGGTAGCTGAAAATGTTAGGTTAAGTAGTCGAAAAAACATTAATTCATGAAAACTTGGCTTATTAGGCAAATCGGGCCTTGCATAGTAGGCTGAGAAGTGAGTTCTGGCTACTAGGTACGACATTATATATATATATATATATATATATATATATATATATATATATATATATATATATATATATATATATATATATATATATATATAATGTCGTACCTAGTAGCCAGAACTCACTTCTCAGCCTACTATGCAAGGCCCGATTTGCGTAATAAGCCAAGTTTTCATGAATTAATTGTTTTTCGACTACCTAACCTACCTAACCTAACTTTCTCTACTACCTAACCTAACCTAACCTATAAAGATAGGTTAGGTTAGGTTAGGTAGGGTTGGTTAGGTTCGGTCATATATCTACGTTAATTTTAACTCCAATAAAAAAACATTGACCTCATACATAATGAAATGGGTAGCTTTATCATTTCATAAGAAAAAAATTATAGAAAATATATTAATTCAGGAAAACTTGGCTTATTAGGCAAATCGGGCCTTGCATAGTAGGCTGAGAAGTGCGTTCTGGCTACTAGGTACGACATATATATATATATATATATATATATATATGTCGTACCTAGTAGCCAGAACTCACTTCTCAGCCTACTATTCAAGGCCCGATTTGCCTAATAAGCCAAGTTTTCCTGAATTAATATATTTACTATAATTTTTTTCTTATGAAATGATAAAGCAACCCTTTTCTCTATGTATGAGGTCAATTTTTTTTTATTGGAGTTAAAATTAACGTAGATATATGACCGAACCTAACCAACCCTACCTAACCTAACCTAACCTATATTTATAGGTAAGGTTAGGTTAGGTAGCCAAAAAAAGCTAGGTTAGGTTAGGTTAGGTAGGTTAGGTAGACGAAAAAACATTAATTCATGAAAACTTGGCTTATTAGGCAAATTGGGCCTTGAATGGTAGGCTGAGAAGTGCGTTCTGGCTATTAGGTACGACATATATATATATATATATATATATATATATATATATATATATATATATATATATATATATATATATATATATATATATATATCGGACAATTAGGAAAAAAAAAATAAAAATTTAAATTATTTTACCTTGTACCTAGATCCACCAGGCCTGTTTGGTCTATGTTTCAGTACTTGAGAAATCTGGAAGGTCACATCCTCCTCCTCAACTTGTGGATGTGCGTTGATAGATGATTCTGTAAAATTAAGTTATTTATATAATAATAAATTCAGTATAACAATAATATTCTGTAAAATTAAAAGTAATTTATACATCAATCAGATAAAACTCTCCAGAGATGGTGATACACAACATATAAAGGACAAGCTTCAGAACAAAATATGCATTTAGGAATAAGGTTTTGTACATGTAGGTAGCACATGAGAAAATAAGTGGAAGGTGATCAAGTTTATATTAACATGTTAATGGCTTTGTTAAGGCTTTGCAAGAATGAAAAAATATTAATAATATAATATCACCTACCAATTAATTGTACATCATTTATAAGTCAATTATTTGCATTATTATTATTCAATACTAATGATATAAAAATGCATTTTGTAATCTACTATTTATGCAAGTATTAAGCACAGGATCATGAAATAAACTGCACAATACTGTAATGGATAAACCAATTAAGTTTACATTTTCCTATAGCTAAGTCAGTCAGTTCTATTAGCAGCAGAGAACAATTATGCCCAACCTCTATTAAATGAAACAATCTTAAGAGCAAGTGATAGAAATATAATCATTTATGCTTGGGAAAATATTATGGAATGGTTCCAAATATGAAAAATATTAAGTTTTTTGGTTAAAATTTTTTAATTTAAAATTTAAATTTTTAAGTGAATTTTAAACTTTAAAAAAATTATTTAATTTTTTGGTTACTTACTTAAAATAACATTATATAGTTCTTGTTTTTGTAGAAATGCCAATTTCTTCTTTTGCCCTTCCAGACTGTATAGTGACCACAGGCCGTTTGTTCATATCTTCATTATTCTTCGAACCATGGTTGCACAATCAGACCCACGTACACTGGTTAAAAGCATCACCTAAAAGCAACAACAAAAATGTAGTACACTGACGAATTTTGAATATATATATACATATATATATATATATATATATATATATATATATATATATGTATATGTATGCCATATACATATATATGCTATGTTGTATGCTACAACTTGGCTGATAATAAAGCCATTCACAACTGCAGGCCTAATAAAAAAAGGAGGTGGCATAGCAATATCTTACAAAGATACCTTCATCTGCAATAGTGTCATTAGTAATAGAGACGACTATTGTGAATATACATTTGCCAAGTTCTCCAGTAAATCCCTTAAATCCTCCTTGAACAAGAGGGTTTTTACTTGATCGAACCATATTCTTAACCTGCTGCAGGTAATTTTCAAATGGAAATGCTGAACATCTGTCCAAACTACCAAACTCTTTGGCATCAGAGGATATGTGTGTTAGGCAGTGTACATTGTACACTAAAAAATCCTTACCATACAGCTCACGAGCCTTTAACACAAAGTACAGCAAAAGATCATGTGCATATTGGCTGTAATTTAACTGAATCAATTTAGGTGATACAAGAATAGAAATGGCTACACTCAGAGTCAGGAAATGGTCATACAATTCTTTGGGTAAGATTCCCTTCAGTACAATCTTACCGGTGTAGAGAAGGAGTTGCCTGTATTCAGTCGCTTTCCATCTATCAACCTCTGAAAGACTTCGAGGTTTACCTGTTCTTTTAGGCGTCGCTTTTTGGCCCGTGACATACGCTGCCATCTTGTGTGGTATTCTCTTCTTCTTTCTATAATGTGTGCATACATTCTGAAGGAGAAAGGCCAAGTGCTACATTACCAATTACTATTACAAGATTATTAGTAAAGTATTGTACTGCAAAAAGCAAATAAAATGGGGTAAACTAAACTTTGAAAACAAATAATAATTAAAACATGTAAATTAGTAAAATAACAAAGGCTTAAGCAGACATGACTCTGCTTAAGCCATGTAAAGCAGACAGATAAGATGGCAATATATAAGGGGAAAAAATTAAAAAGCTAGGATATAAAACTAATTGAGATCAAAAGCATAAATTACTAAAGTAGGGGAAAAAATAACAAATGACTTCATAAAAAAATTATCCAATTGCCAACAGCAACTTGGTAGTACGAGTCTAAGTCTAAGAAACAAAATAAATTTAAATGCTGTTATCTGCAATGAAACAATACATACTATTGCACGTACCGAAACATTGATGAATGTAAAAAATAGAGAACTATTTGCTGAATGTCCCATAAATGGATTTAAACTATTTTACACAAAGAGGGGGGAGAAACCATGTATGTTAGGGAATATTTGAAATGTAGTCTCGAAAAGTACACAACTGTGATAGGAAAATTAGGTCACATGGAGGAGTGGGTCTGTATACTATGGAAGACCTTGTATGCTCGGAGCTCCTTAACATTACAAATGAGGTGGTAGAGGTATTGGGATTAAAAATAGAGAAAATAAATTTAGTGATTATTCTAATATACAAACCGCCAGATGCAACGGCCGAGGAATTCACAGAACAGATAAACAAAATGGAGAACTCGATACCTCATATTATCTTCCTAGGTGACTTCAACTTGCCTAGTCTAAGATGGAGAATAGCAAACAATAATATTATACCAGGAAATTTATCGAGACCTACCCACTCAGCTTCCTGGCAATACGTTAGTAATGAATAAATATGATATATTTACTCATTATAATGTTGGTGCTGAATGTACAACACGAAAAAACATAATTTTAATCTGAAAAAGGATCTTTTTATAAAGAAATTAGACGAAAATAAAGAGCTGGTGACGCCAAATCAAGTCGACGATCCAAGCGTCGGTTAGGTTAAGTTAGGTCAACCTAACCTATTATATTTATTCATTACTAACGTATTGCCAGGAAGCTTTGTGAAGCTTGTGTAGCTTGTGGTAGCTTGTGGTAATTAGACGGACCCTCATTTTAACAGAAACTTGGCTAAGTAAAGACTATACCCAACTCTACAACTTAGCTGGTTATAAAGGCATTCATAATTGCAGGCCTAGTAAAAAAGGAGGTGTTATACCAAAACAGATGCAGAACTAGGAAACAGGATTTCTTCAACAGAAATTTTGAAATTGTTCACCATTTTTGTTACACCAAAGTTGGAGTATGCAGCAGTTGTATGGTGTGCCCATATCTTAGAAAGCATATCAACAAACTGGAAACGGTGCAGAGACATGCCACTAAGTGGCATTAACTAAATGCCATTAAATATGCCAAATATACTACATAAATATACATACTACACATGCACAATAATTGTCCTGGGACCTCTGATATTCATAATATAATATTATATATATATATATATATATATATATATATATATATATATATATATATATATATATATATATATATATATATATATATATATATATATATATATATATATATATATATATATATATATATATATATATATATGTATATATAGGGCCATCAACACACCTCCAGCTAGGGCCACCAACACACCTCCAGGGCCATCAACACGCCTCCAGGGCCATCAACACAACACCACCATCAACACACCTCCAGCCAGGGCCACCAACACACCTCCAGCCAGGGCCACCAACACACCTCCAGCCAGGGCCATCAACACACCTCCAGCCAGGGCCACCAACACACCTCCAGCCAGGGCCACCAACACACCTCCAGCCAGGGCCACCAACACACCTCCAGTCAGGGCCATCAACATGCCTCCAGGGCCATCAACACAACACCACCACCAACACACCTCCAGCCAGGGCCACCAACACACCTCCAGCCAGGGCCACCAACACACCTCCAGCCAGGGCCATCAACACGCCTCCAGGGCCATCAACACAACACCACCACCAACACACCTCCAGCCAGGGCCACCAACACACCTCCAGCCAGGGCCACCAACACACCTCCAGCCAGGGCCACCAACACACCTCCAGCCAGGGCCACCAACACACCTCCAGCCAGGGCCACCAACACACCTCCAGCCAGGGCCACCAACACACCTCCAGCCAGGGCCACCAACACACCTCCAGCCAGGGCCACCAACACACCTCCAGCCAGGGCCACCAACACACCTCCAGCCAGGGCCACCAACACACCTTCAGGGCCATCAACACAACACCACCATCAACACACCTCCAGCCAGGGCCATAACACACCATCCAGCCTACCACCACAAACTTATAAATATACTACACATGTCTAAGAGCAAATAAAAGAAAACAGTTACCTTAACTATTGAAGATGCAGCAGGATTTTGTGGATAAACCAGCAGCCGTCCCTCTCGACACGGTTTTAAAATGGCGGCGACTACCACAACATGCAACGAGCCTAAAGAATGTCCAGCGCTAGCATTATCTAAACGCTATTATATATTATCAAGCAATACGGAAATCTAAAATAAAAAAAATGATACAAATAATTGTATTAAATATTTATTTGCAATTACAATACCTCGGGAATATATTTTTGCGTTAGCAAAACATATTAAGTTCGTATTTAGTTTAACTCATTTAAATTCTTTACAAATAATAACCTGATTTTACCTGATGGCCATTAACATTAATGTTTTATGTTGATACATTTCATACCCTTATTATTTTAATTTCTTTCTTTATTATGCACCCCATACCCATCCCGTGGGCGGTGGTGTAAAGGATTACAGAGGCACATAATGGGTTCAGGAACTGAACTCTCTAGTTTGTTTAGCTAAGCAAATAACAATTTTTGACGCTAGTTACAAAATTATTAATGTTATATATACATGTACACACTCTCATACATACATGTACACATATATATATATATATATATATATATATATATATATATATATATATATATATATATATATATATATATATACGTATACATATATACATACACATGCATATTTATAATCACCCACACAAATACACACATCAATAATCTCTGTGTCACTTATTTTATACATGTTCTTGTAGAACATTCTATTGCGAACACATTGGGCGCTGCCCAATAAACTCGCCCCTCGGGGCAAAATTATTTTTTTTTTTTTAATCTTGGTGGAACATAAAATGGCCGCCTGTGTTTATGCTGTCGTCAGATGGCGCTGTGACGTCACAGATGAGGGAAGCACGTACTGCGCATTAATGCCTCGATCCCTCGTTATTTATTTATTTTATTTATTTATATATATACAAGAACGTACATTGGGGGGTTAAGAGACAACATAGAGCTTAAGTTAGAATTATAATCTTGTAAAACCACTAGCTTGCATATATAGCGTTTCGGGCAAGTCCTTAAACTAATCTTTGAGCAAATTCTTAAACAGAGTTTTAGAGAAATAATTAAATGTAAAATTGATAAAAAGTGTTTAACAGGTACATTACAGCTTTACTTTACAAGTACAGATGATTTTAAGTAGGATAATTACAGTAAAATTGTCAAAAAATTGTTTACAGGTACGATGCAAGAATTTTCGACACAAAAGCAGATCAGAACAATACACAATAATGAACAAGGAATCCTAAGTACAATTAGGAAAACATCTCAGGGTTATACATTGGATTACTGAAGCACAATATGAGGATCATTACAAATAGTAATGCAGTAGAATATGCACTCATATTCTATTATTAAGTTAATATTAAGTTCCTTCCTCATGTTAAGTATCTTTGTGGTACTAGGGACATCCAAGGATTATCTTCAAGGCTTCGTTCTGCAAGTTTTCAAGCCCTTTAAGCTTTCTTTCAGTCATCAAGGCAAGCAGAGATGCAACATAATCCACTACCTCCTTTATGAACTGGCGTTACTCTTGCGTTTTTAAGGATATCAGGGAAGGTATGACACTCAAGGGATTTGTTGAACAGCAGAGCTATAGGTGGTGCAAGGGCATATGGGAGGCGCTCTTGTATACAATGGATGGGATTTCACTGATGTTCCCAGCTTTGGTTTTTAGTGAATGTATGATGGACACAACATCTGACGGGCTGACTGGTGAGAGGAGAAGAGAGTTTGGATAGCTGCCTGAGAGATATGTGTTGATATGTGTCTGACTCTGTGGGATTTTACTTGCAAGGTTAGCACCAATCGATGAAAAGAAGCTATTAAATTCATTCGCCATTTCTAAGTCAGATGACGGTGTAAGGCCATCCTTAGAGAGTGTTATCTGGTTGTGGGAGTGTTGTTTAGTTCCCAGGATGTTAGAGATGGTATTCCATGTGCTTTTCATGTTGCCTTTTGCTTCTTTGAATCTAGTCTCATAGTATGAAAGTTTTGCTTTTCTTATGATACTGGTAAGCACTGACGAGTACCTTTTAACTACTTCCATTGGAATTAGGCCACTCCTAAATTTCTTTTCGTATTCATGTTTTTTGTTGATTGATTTAATTATGCCACTTGTGAGCCACGGGTTATTTTTTCTTTTATCAGTTACTTGTTTGGTAAGGAGGGGACAGTGAGTGTTGTAGAGGCTTAGAGTTTTGTAGAGAAAGAGGTTAGTTGATGAGTTTATATCCTGTGAATTATTAAATTCAGATTCCCAGTTAATATTGTGAAGTGCATTAGAGAGATTGCCTAAAGCTGATTCACTATGTAGCCTGAATGAAAGTTTTTTGGTTTCTGGTGGTGATGTGTCAATGTTTGCTATGAGGAAAGTAGGATAGTGGTCAGTTGTTCTGTCATAAATTACCCCAGATGTAAGGGGAGCTGTTATATTAGTCCAAAGGTGATCCAGGGTAGTGGCAGATGTTTGAGTGACTCGGGTGGGCTTGGTGATTGTGGGGATTAGCATACAGGAGTGCATGCTGTTACGGAAATAGTCAACTTGAGGGTTGTTTTCAACATTCAATAAAGAAATTCTGGAGGGCTTCTGTGCAAGGGTTAGGATGAGCTAGCCTAAGCATTTTTATACCAATTTGACAGTTATTTTCAGTAACACGATAAACAACGCTCGGAATATTAAGTTCCTTTCTCATATTAAGTATCTTTGTGGTACGAGGGCACCCAAGGATTATCCTCACGGCTTCGTTCTGCAATTTTTCAAGCCCTCCAAGCTTTCTTTCAGGATGCCTTAAAGTTAGTTTAGTTCATTTATTATGCACCCCATACCCATCTTGTGGGCAGTAGTGGAAAGGGTTGCAGAGGCACATAATGGGCTCAGGGACTGAACCCCACAATTCATTTAGCTAAGCAAGTTACAATCTTGATGAGCTAGTTACAAAATTCAGTATAAGTCGTCACATCAACAATGGGTTCGAGATCGATCACAAGTACAGTTTCTAAATTAAGCAACTGACATATGTGGAGAGCTAGTGTCACAATTGATATGTTTGTCCTGCACACCGCCCCTCATCCAGTGGGCAGCGGTGGATAGGTTACCAATCACTTTGTTACTACTTACAGTTAGCAAACTGGGGATATTTGGCTAAAATTTCTGGTACCAGATAATTTTGAATGAAATATTGACACATCGTTGGTACATTGGTTATAAAATTGTCTCTGAATTCACTATCACATAGTGACGGAGGGTGTGCGAATAATTTTGTTGACAGTTAACATTTGGTCAGGTCTACATCGGCAGATAATGAGAATTCCCAGAAATACTTGTAACCGAGTCTAAGCCGAGCAGTAGTAACATCTAGAAGTCTGCTGATTTTATTGGATGAACCATAGATGTGTCGCTCCTCTTGCATAATAGTATTGAACGAAAGTTAATCTCCCCAAACAATTTCGCGTTTTGGGCAAGTTACCCCTCCACTCTCTCCATTTTTTTTGGACATTCCCTGGTAGTGTGCGGAAATACTGAAAAGTGTATACTCTTTTCAACTTTGTCAGCTTAATTCTCGTCCTATGTCTTTCATTTTGGTATCAATGCGTTCGCAATAGAATTCCCAACAGAACTATGTGAATATAATGTCAAAGACAGCAGCGCGCTCCACCCGCCGACAAGATGAATGTAGGCCAAGGGTACCAGAAAAAGAAAGCTGAGCGTGATAATACTGAAAAGTGTATACCCTTTTCAACTTTGTTACCTCAATTCTCATCCTAGGTTTTTCAATTTAGCATCAATGTGTTCGCAATAGAATTCTCTACAGGACTAAAGGCATATAAACTCCAAAAGCCCGGCTTACCATCCGCAACAAACAGAGAAAGCGAGAGCGTGTTACCAGGGAGCGCACAAGAGCGATAAAATGTATACCCTCTTTTCATTCTGGTCACCTCAATTGTCATCCTAGGTCTTTCATTTTGGTATCAATGTGTTCGCAATAGAATTTCCAACCAGAATTTATGCATGAAATGTCAAAAACAGCAGCGTGCTCCACCCGCTGACGTGATGAAAGCACGGCGGACCATCCACACAAAACAGAGAAAGTGAGAGAAAGTAACCTGGGAGCACTCTAGTGCAATGTAATGTGAACACACTTTTCACTTTGGTTACCTCAATTCTCGTCATATGTCTTTCATTTTGGTATCAATGTGTTCGCAATTGTATCTGCTGGCATTTTACCCTTTGCTTGGATCTGAAGGGTTTTAGGCTCACCACGATGCAATCTGATAGTACCACACGTGTATATACCTATCTTCAAGCAGCAATTCACTCATTCAAACCGACTTATAATAGTTATCCATATATAAATGGTAATCTTTGTTCTACCTGTTAACCTGTCATATGAAGAAAGATTGTCAAAGCTTATATTACATTCTCTAGAAAAGCAAAGAATTAGGAGTGACATATGGTAGAGGTGCACAATGGGATGAATGGACATAACAAAGGGGACATTAATGGGGTATTAAAAGTAGCAACACAAGACAGAACTCGAAACAAAGTGTAAAAATTGGAAAAATTTAGATTTAGGAAAGAACTGCATGAGTAAATACACTGGGTTTGTACCTTAAGGTTCATGTATGCAATATTACAGAGTTCCAGTTAACTCCCATGCATGCAATTAATTTATGTTATGTTTATGTTTTTTATGTTAAAATGTTTTTGTTGATTTGTTTGTATATTTTCATAAGTAAAGCATGCTTACCGTCTTATTCCAAGTTTTATGATAACTTTACAATGTTTAAAACATAAAGTTCAATATATATTCTGGTTTTCATACAGGAATTATACGTTAATATAACATCATAATAACGTAATGATGTCGTGTAAATAACGTTATACTGACGTCATATAAATGTTATATTTATGTTATAAGAACGTAAATTGGATAGCTTTACAGAACGTAAACAAAAAAACTAAATGTTGACTGAAAATTATTTATTCTTAAATATAAAGCATGAAAACATTATAATACCATAGCATTTACTATTATTTTTAAATTTTTACATAAATCTTAAAAAACTGTGTCATAAGAATATATGTTTTTAGTTATATCCTTTGGTTTTAAGAATGTCAGATATACGTATTTATGTCAAAAGTTACAGTATTACCTTTGTGGAACCATTTAAAAACGTCCACAAACGTTCTGTGTTTGCTGGGTTGTGAGCCTCTTGTTGATCACTTGTGACACCTCTTTGTGTCACTTGTGACACAAAGATTATTGATGTGTGTATTTGTGTGGGTGATTAGATATGTATGTGTATGTATATGTGTATACGTATATATATATATGTACATGTATATATGAGGGTGTGTACATGTGTATGCAACATTGATAATTTTGTAACTAGCGTCAAACATTGTTATTTGCTTAGCTAAACGAACTAGAGGGTTCAGTTCCTGAACCAATTATGTGCCTCTGTAATCCTTTACACCACCGCCCACGGGATGGGTATGGGGTGCATAATAAAGAAAGAAATTGAATTGATTATCACGTAAGTGCTTAAGTAATTTCCTGTTTGATTTTTCATTCATGGTTATACATTGTTTTATGTATATATTTTCAGATTATAATTCGTATTATGCAAATATCTCCAAGTGAAATAGTGTACATCCGTATTTTTAATTTTTAATACAACATACATAATACATTTTTTAAGTATTTATTTATAATAAATAATTTAATTATTTAATTTATAATAATTTAATTATTAATAACATTATATAGTCGATTTAATATTGAACACGTACACATAAGTGAAACGTCCAAAACTGGTGTCCGAAATGGCAAAAAAATTAGTGTTGTCAATGTAAGGAGTATCTTGTATCCCAGTGAGAGAGCTGTTTCCTTCAAAAAGTGTATTCGTGTGGTCTTATGTTTTAAGAAACAATTCCAAGTACATTCTTTGATTCAAAAACATGAGAATAAATACAAGTGTTAATTTTAAATGACTAGCTATAAACAAAAATAAGAGGTTGGAAAAATGATATGTGGAACCAGACCAAAACATTGGAACGCTCAGGTGATGAGAGGGTAAACAACCGCCACCATTTTAGCAGCACCCGCCGGTGATGTCCAGCACGAGCATTAAGGGAAAACCTTGACACAAACTGTACCTATCATAAAGAAGATGCACCACCATTGACCGCCAAGTGCTCACATCAAGTCTAACTCTAAGAAACAACACTCAAGCCTTGACGCTTCTCCCAACATCCGGGGGAGAAAACCTTCACACAAACTGCACCTGTCATAAAGAAGATGAAGACTCACCAGTGTCCACAGTGTCAGAAGGTATTCACCCGTGCTTCACATGTGAAGCGTCACATGTTAGTGCATTCAGGTGCCAGACCTCATGAGTGTCCAGAGTGTGGAAAGAGATTCAGTCATCTTGGACATATGAAGACTCACAGGATGGTGCATGCAGATCAGAGACCTTTTCAATGTGCCGAGTGTGGCAAAAAATTTAGAGAACGTGGAACTATAATAAGGCACATGTTAGTGCATTCAGGTGACAAACCTCATGAATGTCCAGAGTGTGGGAAGAGATTCAGTCGTCTTGGAGATATGAAGACTCACATGTTAGTACATTCAGGTGACAAACCTCATGAATGTCCAGAGTGTGGGAAGAAATTCAGTCATCTTGGAGATATGAAGACTCACATGTTCGTACATTCAGGTGATAAACCTCATGAGTGTCCAGAGTGTGGGAAGAGATTCAGTCGGCATGGACATATGAAGACTCACAGGATGGTGCATGCGGATGAGAGACCTTTTCAATGTGCTGAGTGGCAAAAAATTTAGAGTACGTGGAACTATAATAAGGCACATGTTAGTGCATTCAGGTGACAAACCTCATGAATGTCCAGAGTGTGGGAAGATATTCAGTCGTCTTGGAAGTATGAAGACTCACATGTTAGTGCATTCAGGTGACTAGCCTCACGAGTGTCCAGAGTGTGGGAAGAGATTCAGTCGTCTTAGTGATATGAAGAGGCACAAAATGATACATGCAGGTAATAGGCTAATCACTTAGTGTGTGGAAGGTAATTAAAAGAATGTTGAAGGATAATGAGGCACATACAGGTATATTAACTTAACTTTAATCTAACAGTGTGTGTGCTATCACAATGTCAGTTTTTTTTTTTTTTTTTTTTTTTTTTTTTTTTTTTTTTTTTTTTGAGATATATACAAGAGTTGTTACATTCTTGTACAGCCACTAGTACGCGTAGCGTTTCGGGCAGGTCCCTGGAATACGATCCCCTGCCGCGAAGAATCGTTTTTTCGTCCAAGTACACATTTTACTGTTGCGTTAAACAGAGGCTACAGTTAAGGAATTGCGCCCAGTAAATCCTCCCTGGGTTGGATGTTCTTCAAAGGTAATTCTGTTTTGTTTGAGAAATTCACTTCACCATGAAAGGTAATGATCAAGATATTTTATTATATTGTTCTTTTATGAAAGTTAGATGACCAAGCAAGAACTAGAGAAGCTGTCACTATAGGAAAATTCAAAATTGCTTATATGTATAGAAATATCTCTTTAGTTTAGCAAAGATAAATCAAAGCTTTAAATGTTTTTCTTCATATTTATGTAAATAATAATGTGCTTTCTGTTTTTGTTCTCTGTGAAAATTTATTTAAAATGTAATATACTCTGTAGCTAAGTTATGGACATTATTGTTGTAATATTATTTAGCATTGGTGCTGGTGAAGAAGACAGTCTGAGACGTACTTAAGATGAGACCATTTGATTGATAGGGAAATGTAGGTTAATCAAGGAATTTTCTCATCAGATTCATATGCAAACTGATGTCTATTTTATATTTTTTGTTTAGGCATATTTATGAATAATACTCTTGATTATAAATATTTCACCGAAGAGTTTATTGAAGGCAGATTGGCATTTATAACTATCAGTCAAGTTAATATGAAATTTAAATTTATATTACTCTAGAAATTTACATCACTCTAAATTTACCAGAAATTTATATTACTCTAGCCTAACGTTATCAGTTATGCTGTAATTGTCTTGGAATAATATTTTACCCGATTTACCTGAGGGCCACTAACCCTAGTGGCCTCGATAAAAATGGGAAGCTGGCAGCTTGTTGAAGATTCCCTCCCCCCCCCCCAATTTTCCTTGATTTTTTACAGGTATATTTTGAAATTCAGCACATTTTGGCAGTTATGGCATTGGCAGGTAGTCAGTTCCATCTATCAATAACCCTGTGGGTGAAAAAGCCTGATTCAAAGTTATATTAGCTTGATTAGCAATAATATTATCCTGATTCATATAAACCTCTGTCAATTATATTTTCCAAACTGGCAATTATATTAAGATGATTGTGAATTACATAAACCTTACTGGCAATTATATTAGTATGACTGTCAATTTATATCAAACAGATACTTATTTATGTTGTGGTGCTCGTGGGTTCTATTACATCTATCAATGGAGAATTTCAGATCAGGATTAGCATTTAGGAACAAGGTTTTGTACATGTAAATAGCACAAGAGAATGTGTAGAGCGAGTGTATATTTAGCATGTTCATGGATTTAAACAGAAAGGCTGTATGTTGATTGAAGACAATTTTATTGTTCTGATAGCAGATTTTTATTGGGTGGTGATGAGCATCAGGTAATTTGCAGTGGTTGAATGAACCCCATGCACAGATACCATATGTTCACATACCAACCCTAATTTTCAAAGAAACCTCTAGATTTTTAGCTCCAGCCATTTCATTACTCTACAACAAATCATTTGAACTCCAAACATTTCCTGATATTCTAAGGGAAAAAAAGCAAGAGTAACCTTAGTCCATTAAAGTGTCAATCTCACTGAAGTCAACAATTATAGACCAATATCAACTCTGCAGATTTTGTCTAAAATATTTTAAAGAGTTAATCTACAAGCAGCCTTAATCCTATTTCTATTTAGCAAAACAAAATTTACTTAGTTCTTGCCATAATGGTTTCAGGCCCAAAAAAGGACCAATCATGCACCGATTAGTATGATTAACTTTATATATGCAGCTCTTGGAAGAAATGAGTACCCTTGTTCATTTATTTGTTGACCTACATTAAGACTTTTTTACACTGTTAACACATTAACTTTCTTAAATTACAACATTACGGAGTAAGAGGTCACTCCCTCCAATACCTACAGTCTTACCTTAGTGACAGGCTCCAGTATGTCTCTGTGAATGATTCCAATTCACCCACTCTACCTATTAACACTGGTGTTACACTGGGCAGTATTCTTCACCCTCTCGTCTTTCTCATCTCCCCCTCCCTTTCCAGCCCGTTGCCATCATGAGGGGGCTTGATTGGCGGATGCTAGAGTGTGATGCTCCATGGGACAGTGTCCTCTGTCCTTATGAAGCCTAATGCTCTTGCTGCCATTTTCGCTAATTGTGCTGAATGCTTTTTCCTATTAAGTTTAATTTTTCCTACCCAATTCTCCTGTTTAATTGCTATTTCCTTGTGATGTTTTGCAATTCTTGATTATTCTTTCAAATGTTTTCTTCTGTTTAGACACCGGGTTTTTGGGGAGGCACACTCTCTATCCCGTAAAACTGTGGTACTCGGCATTGTCGAGCAAGGGGACACCTTTATTGTCATTCTTTTCCTTCATTGCTGAGCCCAATTATATCGTGCTGAGCTTCCATTATATCTTGACGGACTGATGATTCCTTTGGTTACGACTGTAGGGGGTATATCTACAGTGCACCCTTGGGGGTGGGAGGCCTTTGTCTTGTTGGGTGTCCTATCCTCTAATTGTGGCTACATGGTGGGTATGGGGCCTTGTTTGTTGATGAAATGTTTACTCATTCACTTACATGCTGATATCTGACCCTCTTTTTAACTTCTAAGACGTGAGGGGTGGGAGACCAGGCCCCCAAGTCGAACTGTGATGGAAAGCTGGGCTCTGTAGCCCACACTACATTGGTCCCAGATCAGGCAGCTCCTGACTCAACCTGCTTGATGGGGTTCTGGGAGCTCTTCTGCTACCTGACTTGTGAGTGCTTGGTCCACCAGGTTCCAACTACCCCTATCTGCTCCCCCCTCCCACCTCTGTGGCTGGGTTGAGCCCCAAGCTCCTAATGATGACCACCTCATCACATGGAGTGGCTCCATCTCTCATTGTAACAACTTGGCCTCTTTGTCCCCCCCCCCCCTCCTTCTTACTGGGGGTGCTCGGTGCTGTTCCCTCCGCAGTCACACTCACACGATTCCTTCCAGTTCTAATACGTTCCAAGCTTTATTTGGTTCTGCTACATGGACGAAGTATTTTGATCTTAGTCATGTTGATTCTACTCATCCTGATGATTTATTCATCCATAAACACCTAGTTGATTTGGTGGATACCTTTGTTTTTTTTATCCCCACGCCTACTGATACATGTTTCTTTGCAGCGCCTTCTCGAGAAACAGCTGTCTGCTTAGCCTCATTGTCCTGCATTGGGAAACCCCGGTTCGGATCTCCAAAAATGCCTAGTTAAATGCTAGGATTTACACAGTCATTCTCCCGCACCATGTAGCGACTGGTGATAGCTGTCAATGCTATCAGTCAGAGCTATTGATATGCTTTAATATACCTAGTAATCTCTCTCATTTTTTTTTTTTTTTACAAAGTATCTGTCAACTTTTAAAAATTTTGCTACAATTTACCTACCTGGTTGATGGGGTTCTGGGAGTTCTTCTACTCACCAAGCCCGGCCCGAGGCCAGACTCGACTTGTGAGAGTTTGGTCCACCAGGCTGTTGCTTGGAGCGGCCCGCAGGCCCACATACCCACCACAGCCCGGTTGGTCCGGCACTCCTTGGAGGAATAAATCTAGTTTCCTCTTGAAAATATCCACGTTGGTTCCGGCAATATTTCTTATGCTTGCTGGGAGGACGTTGAACAACCGCGGACCTCTGATGTTTATACAGTGTTCTCTGATTGTGCCTATGGCACCTCTGCTCTTCACTGGTTCTATTCTACATTTTCTTCCATGTCGTTCACTCTAGTACGTTGTTATTTTACTGTGTAGATTTGGTACTTGGCCCTCCAGTATCTTCCAGGTGTATATTATTTGATATCTCTCTCGTCTTCTTTCTAGTGAGTACATTTGGAGGGCTTTGAGACGATCCCAATAATTTAGGTGCTTTATTGCGTCTATGTGTGCCGTATATGTTCTCTGTATTCCCTCTATTTCAGCAATCTCTCCTGCTCTGAAGGGGGAAGTGAGTACTGAGCAGTACTCAACACGGGACAACACAAGTGATTTGAAGAGTTCAACTATTGTGATGGGATCCCTGGATTTGAAAGTTCTCGTAATCCATCCTATCATTTTTCTGGCTGTCGCAATATTTGCTTGAAACCTACTTAAAATTATCCGTTAGATTAAGGACCTTCTCGAAACACTGCATGTACTAGTAGCTTTACAAGAATGTAAACACCATGCTATGTACCCCAAACAAACCCAATGTTCCTTATGTGTGTGTGTGTATGTATATATATATATATATATATATATATATATATATATATATATATATATATATATATATATATATATATATATATACATATATATATATATATGTATATATATAAAGATAGGTATATATGTATAAATATATAAAGATAGGTTAGGTTAAATTAGGTAGGGCTGGTTAGGTTTAACCATATATCTGCGTTAATTTTAACTCCAATAAAAAAAAATTGACCTCATACATAATGAAATGGGTAGCTTTATCACTTCATAAGAAAAAAATTATAGAAAATATATTATTTCAGGAATACTTGGCTTATTAGGCAAATCGGGCCTTGCATATTAGGATGAGAAGTGCATTCTGGCTACTAGGTACGACATATATATATATATATATATATATATATATATATATATATATATATTTATATATATATATATATATATATATATATATATATATATATATATATATATATATATATATATATACATACATATATACTGTATATATTTACAGCAGATTTACAGCAGATTTGCTTTCATCTGTTCCTGTAACTGCTCATCTTATTGTAACGTGACATTCTTATCTATATTGATATATATTATCTATCTATTGTTACTTACAGTGTACCTGAGAGCACTTGTAAGCAATCTACCTCATTTTTCATTTTTGATCAATTTGTTTTTGTATTGCTTAGTCTTGTTTATATTTTTGTTTTGTATATCTATATCTTGTGTTTTGTATAGTCCATGTTTATATGTTTTTTTTTTAATCTCATTTATTACCTAGGTTGCCTAGCCTAGCCATACTCCCTTACTCCATTGTACCCCTGTAAGCCCCTTTTGTGGTTGTTTTGCACAGTATTGTGTACATTTTTTTTTTTTTTTTTCCCTATTTTATAGCTTATTTCTACCTTGTAATCTGCCTTTCTTTCCTTGTTTTTCCTGCATTCAGCTTTTTTTAATGCAGTCAAGTATAGACCCAGAACTTAATCTCTTATCCACTATCTATGACAATAATCACTTTAATGATCTAAATTGCAGATATTTTGCAGCACATGATGTAAACAATGTAGTAACTCATAATCACAATATCTCTGTAATCAATTTGAATGTTAGATCCCTAGGTAAACACTTCGATGATGTTAGTGCCTTGATTGAAGCTATTGACAACAAATTCTCTTTTATTATACTTACTGAAACATGGTTGAAAGAGGATACCACTCAACTCTTTAACATGCCTAACTACTCAGCAATTCACAACTGTCGTCAACTTCAGAGAGGTGGTGGCACTGCTCTTTACTACCACCAAGAACTAACATGCTTAAAAGAAATTAGAACTAGAGACTGCTATGGGGAGTATATCTTCGCCAGCTTCAGAGTCAAGGGTGCCGAGTCTGTCCTGTCTGTGGGTGCAGTTTATAGAATTCCTAACACTGATGTGTCCGAATTCAACTCAAACCTTAGAAATCTAATACTTGATAACAGACTGAACAAAAACCACCTAATTATTGCAGGGGACTTTAATATTGACCTCTGCGAGCCAGAACACCCTACTGCTGTTAGCTTCCTCAACTGTATGAACTCCTGCTTCCTCATACCCTTAATCACTAGACCTACTAGAATCACTGATAGCACTGCCACGACTCTTGGATCACATCTGGACAAACATAACCTCTCCGCTTACTTCAGGTATAATCACCGATAGCACTACAGACCATTACCCCACATTTCTCTTAACTAACATTAGCAAACCACCTCTTGAGTCAAGAGAGATACGTTTTAGACTACACAATGAAACTGCTATAGACAATTTTATAACTGCTACTGATAATGTCAACTGGGAGTCCGAGTTAGGTAACATAGAGGACATCAACCTAGCAGTTCAATCTTTTCTTCAAAAAACTCTTAGCCTTTATAATACCCACTGTCCTATGCTTACAAAACAAGTCACAACCAAAAGGCTTAACAATCCCTGGCTTACAAAGGGAATACTTAAATCTATTAATAAAAAACATGACCTTGAGAAGAAGTATAGGTTAGGAATTGTCTCCAAAGAATTCTCAAAGAATTACTCATTATTGCTATCTAAGATAATTAGACGAGCCAAAACTAAATACTACGAAGATAAATTTACCCAAATAAAGAGCAACATTAAACAAACTTGGAGAACAATTTCACAAATATTGGGATCAAAGAAGTCTATAATTAACAAACCAACACTCCTGTCTAATAACGATGGTCAGCTTTCAGCCTCGGATTCTGCTATTGAGTTCAATAGGTTCTTCTCTTCCATTGGTTCATCCCTTGCTAATGATATTCCATCTTCCAGTACTGACATTAAGGACTATCTTACAGGTAACTATCCACAGTCTCTGTACCCTAAAGCCTATTAATTCCACTGACGTCAATGAGATAATCCTTTCCCTTAAAACCAAGTCTGGTGCCCTTGAGGAGATACCAACTTTAATCTACAAAAAAGCCTCCAGATCTTTAGCCCCTGCTATTGCTTTGCTCTTCAACAAGTCACTTGAACTCCAAACCTTTCCAGATATTCTAAAAAAAGCGAGAGTAATGCCTGTCCACAAATGTGGTGATCTCACAGATGTTAACAACTACAGACCAATATCAATCCTGCCAAACTTGTCAAAAAATTTTGAAAAACTAATCTATAAGCAGCTTTACTCATATCTAGCCAAACTCAATATACTTAGCCCTTGCCAATATGGCTTCAGGCCCAAAAAAAGCACTAACGATGCACTTATTAGTATGCTTAACTCGATTCATACAGCTCTTGATAAAAATGAGTTCCCTGTTGGGTTATTTGTGGACCTGCGTAAAGCTTTCGATACTGTCAACCACCAAAACCTTCTTCTTAAATTACATCATTATGGTGTCAGAGGACACTCCCTACAATACCTCAAATCCTACCTTACTGACAGGCTCCAATGTGTTTCTGTGAATAATACAATTTCTCCCACACTACCCATCAACATTGGTGTTCCCCAGGGCAGCATACTTGGCCCTCTCCTCTTTCTCATCTACATTAATGACCTTCCAAATGCCTCCCAACACCTCAAACCAATTCTATTTGCTGATGACACAACCTTCATTTACTCCAGTCCTGATCCCCTTGCTCTAAATGCCACAGTAAATACTGAGCTTAATAAAGTCCATCTGTGGCTAACTGCCAACAAACTCACCCTTAACATTGACAAAACTTTCTATATTCTGTTTGGCAATAAATCCTCTAATCAAATAAATCTCAAAATAAACAATACCCAAATTTGTAACAAATTAGATGGCAAATTCCTTGGCATTCTCATTGACCACAAGCTGAATTTCCAGGGACACATTCTAAACATATCAAAAAAAGTTTCAAAAACTGTGGGCATTCTTTCTAAGATCAGATATTATGTACCACGCCCTGCCCTGGTGACTCTCTATTACTCCCTTATCTATCCATATCTCAACTATGGTATTTGTGCTTGGGGCTCTACTACCCAAAATCACTTACGTCCTCTAATTACTCAACACAAAGCTGCTATTAGGACAATATCCAATTCTGGCCCCAGACATCACTCGGTACCCCTACTCAAATCTCTGAATATGTTAGACATTAAGTCACTGCACATTCTCTCATGTGTATTATACATATATAAAACGCTAAACTATAATGCCAATCCTGATCTCAAAAGCTTCATAGAAGGTTGTAACAGAACCCATGAGCACCACACCAGAAATAAGTACAGTTTTGATATTCCTAGAGTACGACTAAATCAAACCAGAAATGCTCTACAAATCAAGGGGCCCAGAATGTGGAATGACCTTCCCAACCATGTTAAAGACTGTACCTCTCTCAACCAGTTTAAGTTAAAAACGAAGCTATACCTAATAAATTCCATGTAACCCACCTTACCCCCCTGTTGTCAACCCATGTATATTTTTTGATTTTTTGTTTTTCAAATCAACGCTGTTTGAATGTAATTTTCTGTAATAATTTGTAATTGTATTTGTGCTGCTTTTTCAACAATGTTCCCCCCTCTTTTACCTCTATTTTTTATATGTACTCATCACATCTTTTCTTTTTACCCATTAGTTTTAAGCTGTAGTCATTAATGTTTTTCCTGCCCGAAACGCTTTGCGTAATAGTGGCTTTAGGCATTGTATGTACTAGCTCTATCTATAAAGCCAACAAACTTTGTAAATCTCTTTATGTATGTACCTTACCTAAATAAAGATTATTATTATTATTATTATTATATATATATATATATATATATATATATATATATATATATATATATATATATATATATATATATATATATATATATATATATATATATGTCGTACCTAGTAGCCAGAATGCACTTCTCATCCTACTATGCAATGCCTGATTTGCCTAATAAGCCAAGTATTCCTGAAATAATATATTTTCTATATTTTTTTTCTTATGAAGTGATAAAGCTACCCATTTCATTATGTATGAGGTCAATTTTTTTTTTATTGGAGTTAAAATTAACGTAGATATATGACTGAACCTAACCAGCCCAACCTAATTTATTCTAACCTATCTTTATAGGTTAGGTTAGGTTAGGTAGCCAAAAAAGTTAGGTTAGGTTAGGTAGTTGAAAAACAATTAATTCATGAAAACTTGGCTTATTAGGCAAATCAGGCCTTGCATAGTAGGATGAGAAGTGCATTCTGGCTACTAGGTATGACATATATATATATATATATATATATATATATATATATATATATATATATATATATATATATATATATATATATATATATATGTCGTACCTAGTAGCCAGAACGCATTTCTCAGCTTACTATGCAAGGCCCGATTTGCCTAATAAGCCAAGTTTTCCTGAATTAATATATTTTCTCTAATTTTTTCTTATGAAATGATAAAGCTACCCATTTCGTTATGTATGAGGTCAATTTTTTTTTTACTGGAGTTAAAATTAATGTAGATATATGGCCGAACCTAACCAACCCTACCTAACCTAACCTAACCTAACCTATCTTTATAGGTTAGGTTAGGTAGCCGAAAAAGTTAGGTTAGGTTAGGTTAGGTAGGTTAGGTAGTTGACAAAACATTAATTCATGAAAACTTGGCTTATTAGGCAAATTGGGCCTTGCATAGTAGGCTGAGAAGTGCATTCTGGCTACTAGGTACGACATATATATATATATATATATATATATATATATATATATATATATATATATATATATATATATATATATATATATATATATATATATATTTACGGTATAATGTTGTTAAATATGATTGAAAATGTAAGATTAATAATTCTTAACACGAATTTTCTCAATATTTCTTATGTTTCTTTTCACTGTCAATGGTAATTGAAAAATCGATTCTCCAAAATTTATTTTTATTTCTAGTCTGACGTGACGCCTGAATGCGTTTCATAATAACTTTTTACATTTTCAAAGATTTTAGTTTACACACACAACTGTAACCTGTAAACACGCATTATACATCCATACTTATACTCGCATTTGGGTGAGGTGATATGGTACAACAGTTTTGGGTGGGGTGAACAAACTTGTGACAAGCACAAGACAAAACATGAAACAATTGGTATAACTTGGATAAGAGAACATAAGAATGGAAGTAACTGCAGAGGGTCTATTGACCTATACCTCTATATTGGTTAGGAGTCTTGAAGTGGGTAGAACATACAGTAGTTGTGGATTAATTGGCTGTTGATTGCTGGTGTTGACTTTTTGATGTGTAGTGCCTCGCAGATGTCGAGCCTCCTGCTATCGCTGTATCTATCAATGATTTCTGTGTTGTTTGTTAAGATTTCTCTGGTGATGGTCTGGTTGTGAGAAAAGATTATATGTTCCTTGATGGAGCCTCTATGGAGATTATATGGAGAACATTGTAATCTCTTCTCACAACCAGACCATCACCGGAGAAATCTTAACAAACAACATAGAAATCATTGATACATACAGCGACAGCAGGAGGCTTGACATCTGCGACGCACTACACATCAAAAAGTCAACACCAGCAATCAACAGCCAATTAATATACAACTATATTCTACCCACTTCAAGACTCCGAACTAATATAGAAGCATCAAGAGGAAGTATGGGCCAATAGGCCCTCTGCAGTTACTTCCATTCTTATGTTCTCTTATCCAAGTTATACCCATTGTTTCATGTTTTGTCTTGTGCTTGTCCCAAGTTTGTTCACCTCACCCAAAACTGTTGTACCATATCACCTCACCCAAATGCGAGTATAAGTATGGATGTATAATGAGTGTTTACAGGTTACAGTTGTGTGTGTAAACTAAAGTCTTTGAAAATGTAATAAGTTATTACGAAATGTGTTCAGGCGTCGCGTCAGACTAGAAATAAAAATAAATTTTGGAGAATTGATTTTTCAATTACCATTGACAGTGAAAAGAAACATAAGAAATATTGAGAAAATTCATGTTAGAATTATTAATCTTACCTTTTCGGTCATATTTAACAACATGTTTTCAAGAAAGACTGCTACCAAAATATACTAATATATATAATATATATATATATATATATATATATATATATATATATATATATATATATATATATATATATATATATATAATATATTATATATACCATATCATATTATATATACCATATCACAGTACCATCCTGTGAGTCTTCATATGTCCACGCTGACTGAATCTCTATCCACATTCTGGACACCTATCACATTCTGGTGATATATATATACTTTGCTCTCCATATTCATCCTCTGCGCGATAGTTTCTTGTGCAACCCATACCCATGATGTGAGTGGTAGTTTATTGTGTACCCTATATTCATCCTGTGAGTATAAGGTACACAATTCTTGTTTGGATTCTTGTAATGTTATTTGTCTATTTGTAGTCACAGTATTTGTGCGCCCCTTGAGGGACTTGAATTAGAGGGGGGTTGAAATAGCCTAAGCTACTCTATCCCTTTGAGATGTATTTATTGCTTATCTCAATAAACATACTTGAACTTGAACTTGGGTACACAATGAGTTCATTTGTACTCCATACTCATCATCAAGAAGTGTATTTTACCAGCATTGTAATATAAATTAAGAATAAAAGCTTAACTGGATTACGGACCCATAATCAAAATAAGAGTCATCACTAATTATCATGACAAATTGTCTAGGCTACACTTCCGCCTTCGACAAGCTGCCGCCGGATGTGGGTATAGTTTATTGTACACCCCCGCACCCCCAGTCCTGGAAGGGCGGGCATTGGGATGTGGACATGTGTACCATTATACCCCCCCCCCACACACACACACACTCCTCTCCTGTTAATAATAATACTAATAATAATAAAAATTAAAAATAATAATGTTAATAAATATTATAATTAAAACACTTACTGTAATACCCTAGTGCTTGAATGAAGGTGAAGGAAAGACCCAATAAATGTGTAAGTGTATTAAAAACCAAATTTTCGTTGGGTGAGCTGGCAGGTGAGCACCACCTGCCAGCTCACCCAGTAATGAACATCACCTGCACACTGCACCGCACCACTTGCCAGCAGGTGCAGAAGTACGATGGAGAGAGCAAAGTATACAATATTTCAAGTATAATATTAAAGATATATTTAGGATTTAATGTTTTCCTATAAAGTTTCAATAATACCTTTATTTGATTTTTTGTATTATTTTCTACCACAGACGTGGCCACACATTAACAATGCTAACCAGCATATATACATTTTCTTCAGTCCGCCATGGACTCTAACCCTTTCCACTACCGCCCACAAGATGGGTATAGGGTGCATAATATAAGAACTAAACTAACTAACTCCATTGATAGGGTTAGAGATTTGTTAAACATATAGTTCAGGGATTTATTGAACAATCAACCACATAAGGTGATTGTAGTGTTTTTAAAATGCTAGGATAAGCTACATACGTAAATACATAAATACACAGATTTACGTATGCCCTACATAAAGTGTTCGATGTGTCTTTTACATAGTGTCATTAACGTGCATTTACAAAGGTGAAATTGAATTCTGACCAGCTTCCACATATACTTTATACACATACATATACACACACAGACGTATGCGTACATATACATATATATACATACATATATACACACATACATACATACACATATATTTGTCTCTTTTACTCTGACAAGGTGAGATAACTGATAGAGAAACTAGTGTGCAATTAAGCACTTAATCACTGAAGGTGAGTAAGGTGCTTTCACAAGCTCAGGTTATAGAGTTACATCACATACATTCATTGTATAATTGATACGTTACATGGTCAATCTAGGGTACAAGTTCAATATATCATCAAGTGTTCCAGTACTCAAATAGTAATTACACAGTTCAGCATACCTTAGCCCAGGAGGGCGAAAGTCAGTCAGTATGGGATATTCTACAATATAATGTTCAAGGGAGTGCATATTTTCTCTTTCACAAAGTTGACACATTGTGTACTAGACATTTGGGTTTTGAGAAAGCTGCCAGATACGTCTATATCCCAAGCGTATTATGGCCACTATAACATCACATTGCTGGGTTCTTGTTCCATTAATCCTGTATGTGAATGTCTCCGCACGATATCTATCATAATATTTAATGCTACAATTTTCAGGTCTTTGTGAATTTGTTAGGTCGGTGAGATTTTCATTAGATGTTTGCTTAAGTATTATCTTTGTCACTGCTAATGAAACACCCATATAAATTTCTACCACTGGTTTTCTACAGGCTGTCTTTGCAAGCATATCAACAGTGTCATGCCTTGAGATGCCAACATGTGATGGTATCCATAGGAATTTAATTTCAAATCTCTTTTCTTTGGCAGCTAAAATATTCATTCGAATATCACTGACTATTTTCTGGGTGTCACTACTATGTGCGTTCAATACCAGGAGTGCACTCTGCGAATCACAGTATATAAGTCGACTGCCTTTGTGTTTTAAAAATTCAGTGGCAAGGTATATGCCTGCAAGTTCGGTTTGAGTTGTACTTGCCCAATCATTGACGCGCTTCATTCATGTATGTACGAGAGAAGATTGTTCAAATATATTACATGCACATCCGGTACATCGTCCACCTTCTTCTACAGAACCGTCGGTATAGCACTGATACACATCGTTACCCATACTCTGAGTACTTTCAGTGATGCTTCACAGTGTTAACTGTTTTAATAATGTAGAGTGTACATTATCTTTCTTGGGTGCATTTACAAAATCAACTGCTAGATCCAAGTTATCCCATGGAGTAATTGGTTGATTAATCGTTAATTGAGTTGGGTACATATTTAATATTTTGATGGAGTTGGCTACCTTGTAGAACCAAAATGCATTCACGCCGAAAACTGTGCTAATAGACAAAATTATGTTAGAGATATGGGTTTATAATTATCTGAGTGTGCTTTGGGGATGGGAACAATGACACTGTCCAATCATCAGGTAATACTCCTTCACTTAAACTCATTCTGTACAACACTAAAAGTGGATTACCTGGTACTTGTGAGACTAATCTCAGTAAACTGTAAGTAATACCGTCCTCTTCAGGAACAGTTGACTTATTTGATTGTGCTACACAGCCTTCCCGGCTTGGTGCCTTCTTTGGTAATTACTTATCAAAGGCAGCTCTATACGAGGAGCTGCCTCGTATGGGCCAATAAGTCTTTTGCAGTTACCTTCATTCTTATGTTCTTACTTACATTTACTGAATTTTATCATCATCATCATTTACAGAAAGAAATTAACATAAAAAGTAGTCATTTTAATACACAAAACAGAAGTAGATATTATGTAAATTATGATGCAGGATAGGATCACTATTAAGAACTTAATTATAAACCACAATATGTTTTATATCGTCAGAAATTCTGAAACATACCATATATTTTCAAATATTTACAATTAAAGTATTTATTGAGGAAATAAGTATTTTAGTTACCCTAGTTAGCTCTGAGAACACACATTCTTGCAGCAAGAATTTCTTCCCACTAATCTGAGCGATGCTAATGAGACCAGTCTCGATCCATTGGACAAGTCATGAACAACAATCAACTACAGCACCATCTATGTCAGAAGATATTCAAAATATTCTTGATGTCATTCAAATTGTCAATACGAGAACAGAATACATAAGAGTTACAGTTTAGTGATGTCAAAGGAATCATATTGACTGACCGAGCCCCATTGTAAATATCCGTGGCTTCCTGACCATAAAGGTACCGCCGCGGATAAGGGTAAGGAGGGTACCGTCGAGGGTAAGACACCGGATGTACCCCATATACAAGCCACACTAGCTATTAGTTCATATAAGCTGACAACTTACCCAAATATACATTACTTCCTAATTATATATATATATATACATATATATATATATATATATATATATATATATATATATATATATATATATATATATATATATATATTATGTAAATTATGATGCAGGATAGGATCACTATTAAGAACTTAATTATAAACCACAATATGTTTATATATATATCCTACTCACACTCATCCTAGCACAGTAATTTATTGTGCAACCCATACCCATCCTGTTACCAATAGTTTGTGCAACCCATGCTCATCCTGTTACCTTTAGTTTATTGTGAAACCCATACTCATCCTATGAATGGTAATTTATTATGCACCTCATACTCATCCTGTGAGTCATATAGGACATTGTGGAACCATTTCTCATCGTGTGAATCTTTGTTTACTTTGCTTTCCATACTCTGCTCTCCGATAGTTTCTTGTGCAACCCATACCCATGATGTGAGTGGTAGTTTATTGTGTACCCTATACTCATCCTGTGAGTATAGGGTACACAATGAGTTCATTTGTACTCCATACTCATCAAGAAGTATATTTTGCCAGCATTGTAATATAAATTAAGAATAAAGGCATAATCTTATTATGTACCCATAATAAAAATAAGAGCCATCACACTATAATTTTCATGACAAACGGCCAAGACTCCACTTCCGCCTTCGACAAGCTGCTGCCGGAGGTGGGTATAGTTTATTGTACACTCCCGCACCCCCAGTCCTGGGAAGAGGGGCATTCGAATGTGGACATATGAACCATTACCCCCAACCCTTCCCTGTTAATAATAATTGAAACACTACACTACACACTATATGTTCATTTAATATTTCAAGTATAAGAATCAAGATATATTTAGGATTTAACGATTTAACATTGTCTCAATCATACCTTTATTGCACTTTATCATCATTATTTACAGAAAGAAATTAACATAAAAATGTAGTTAATTTTAACAAACAAAACCGAATTTGAACATTGTTAATTTTGATGCAGGATCACTATTAATAAGAACTTAATTATAAACCACAATATGTTGTGTATCATCAGAAATTTGGAAACATAATATATATTAAAATAATATATATATATATATATATATATATATATATATATATATATATATATATATATATATATATATATATATATATATACATAAAGCCTCTGCCTGCCGGGTTAACCCTGCCTCGCCGGGTTAATCCCTGATGAAATCAAACCATTCTTCTTTGGTGCATCCCTATGTGCCCTCAAAAAGAAGGGGGGAGGAATCAGACCCATTGCCGTTGGTAATACCCTTCGCCGCCTAGTTGCAAGGGCTGCTGTCAGAAGTATCCGAACGGACGCAGCCACCATGCTGCAACCCAACCAGCTGGGGTTTGGAGTCCCCCAAGGCTGTGAAGCAGCGGCTCATGCTGCACGAGCCTACATTAGCTCTCTTACTGAAGACCAGGCAGTAGTAAAATTAGATTTTAAAAACGCTTTCAACTCGGTCAAAAGGGAAGCAATCCTCACTGCAGTCCAGGAACATTGCCCAAGCATTCTCCCGTTTGTGTCAGCAGGCTACAGCAAAGACTCAACCCTCCTGTTTGGCAAACATGAAGTCACCTCAGCAGAGGGAATTCAACAGGGTGACCCACTTGCACCGTTCCTCTTTTGCATAGCGGTTCGAGAAATTACAACTAGACTGTCCAGCGAGCTCAACATCTGGTTCCTGGATGATGGCACTCTGGCAGGCACACAAGATTCCCTGCTAGAAGACTTACAGCTGGTGAAGACACGGGGGGAGTCCATGGGTCTCGTTCTTAGCCCCTCCAAGTGCGAAATTATTGCATCTAGTGAAGTAATCATTAGAGCAGTGAAATCAGTTCTACCAGAAGCCTCAGTCGTTAAACCTACCGACAGCACACTACTCGGAGCACCTCTGGGCCACAATGCCATTGCTGCAGTCCTTGACGAAAAGTTTAGAGACCTAAAGAGGATGGAAGAGAGAATTGGGGACTTGGACTCCCACGATGCCCTCTACCTTCTCACAAAGTGCCTTACCCTGCCCAGGCTAACATACTTCTTAAGGTGTGCACCAACTTTTGGCAACCCACTTCTAAATCAATATGATGAGCTCCTCAGGTCAATATTCAGGAAGGCGCTCAACCTAGATTTAGATGACAGTCAGTGGGACCAAGCAACACTACCAGTGAGATTTGGAGGGATAGGCATACGAAAGGCAACTGAGGTAGCACTTCCAGCATTCTTATCCTCATGTACAGCAGCCAACGAATTGGTAGGGCAGATCCTACCAGAGCGTATGAGAGAGACAGCGGGAACTCATGATCAAACGTTCATCGAAGCAGCCAGACAATGGGACACCATTGCACACCCTCAACCCCGACCACAAGTCCCAAAAGACCACAAGCAGGCCCACTGGGATAGCCCCATAATGGAAAAGACTGTCACAGCAATGATTGACAACGCTGATGCTGAAAACAAAGCCCGCCTCCTAGCGGTAACAGCACCCCACGCCGGGGATTTTTTATTTGCTGTGCCCAATGCAGCCCTGGGAACTCGCCTCAGTCATGACGCTCTCCGCATTGGAGTTGCCCTTCGCCTTGCCGCCCCCATCCTCACCGAACATAGGTGCATCTGCGGAACTGCGATGGCAGACCAATATGGTCGTCATGGTCTGGTATGTCGTAAATCACAGGGTAAAATTGCAAGACATGAAGAAGTCAACGACATCATCAAGAGGAGCCTCGCCACAGCCCGCTGCCCGGCACAAAGAGAACCACACTTATCCAGACCTAACGACCCTCAGAAGCGCCCTGATGGGGTCACCTTGCTACCTTGGAAGGATGGTAAGCAAGTGGTATGGGACTACACGTGCGCTGCCACACTGGCCAGTACCTACCTCCACTACAGCACACGTGAAAGCGGTGGTGCTGCTTCTTTCAGGGAATCGCAGAAAATTATTAAATACAGAGGTCTAGCACACTGCTACAGCTTTGTTCCGATCGGCTCGGAGACCCTCGGTTCGTGGGGAAAATGTGCATTGAAGTTCCTGAAGGAATTGGGGGACAAATTGATCAGCGCTACAAAAGACCAGAGAGCAAAAAGTTTCTTGTTCCAGCGCCTCAGTGTTGCGATTCAGAGAGGAAATGCCTGTTGCGTCTTGGGCACTAGTCCAACTTCAGAGGAATTCGAAGAAGTGTTTGACTTGCAACAATGATCGAACCCGTCTGTGACATTCATCAATGTTTCCCATTGTTGTGTTCTTCAAGAGATCCATAACCTTTAAGCACCTTTTTGCATTATTATTTTTGTATCAACCCATGTATATCTTGTAACCATCAAATGCATAATAAAGCACAAAAAATAAAAAAGGAAGGGGGTGGTAGGAGAAAAGCACACAGAAACTGTATTGGAGGGGATCTAAACATTCCCTCTAATGCGTTATGCGTGGTTTCCTCCGAGGCTATGGGTCCCCCTTCTTCCAGCTAGAGGTGGTACTCCCTTCCTCTATATATATATATATATATATATATATATATATATATATATATATATATATATATATATATATATATATATATATATATATATATATATAGACATATGTATATATATATATATATATATATATATATATATATATATATATATATATATATATATATATATATATATATATATATATATATATAGACATATGTATATATATATATATATATATATATATATATATATATATATATATATATATATATATATATATATATATATATATATATATATATATATATATATATGTCGTACCTAGTAGCCAGAACACACTTCTCAGCCTACTATGCAAGGGCCGATTTGCCTAATAAGCCAAGTTTACATGAATTAATTGTTTTTCGACAACCTAACCTACCTAACCTAACCTAACCTAACTTTTTTGGCTACCTAACCTAACCTAACCTATAAAAATAGGTTAGGTTAGGATAGGTAGGGTTGGTTAGGTTCGGTCATATATCTACGTTAATTTTAACTCCAATAAAAAAAATTGACCTCATACATAATGAAATTGGTAGCTTTATCTTTTCATAAGAAAAAAATTAGAGAAAATATATTAATTCAGGAAAACTTGGCTTATTAGGCAAATCAGGCCTTGCATAGTAGTCCAAAAAGTGCGTTCTGGCTACTAGGTACGACATATATATATATATATATATATATATATATATATATATATATATATATATATATATATATATATATATATATATATATATATATATATATATATATATTTATAAATATATATATATATATATATGTCGTACCTAGTAGCCAGAACTCACTTCTCAGCCTACTATTCAAGGCCCGATTTGCCTAATAAGCCAAGTTTTCCTGAATTAATATATTTACTATAATTTTTTTCTTATGAAATGATAAAGCAACCCTTTTCTCTATGTATGAGGTCAAATTTTTTTTATTGGAGTTAAAATTAACGTAGATATATGACCGAACCTAACCAACCCTACCTAACCTAACCTAACCTATATTTATAGGTAAGGTTAGGTTAGGTAGCCAAAAAAAGCTAGGTTAGGTTAGGTTAGGTAGGTTAGGTAGACGAAAAAACATTAATTCATGAAAACTTGGCTTATTAGGCAAATCGGGCCTTGAATAGTAGGCTGAGAAGTGCGTTCTGGCTATTAGGTACGACATATATATATATATATATATATATATATATATATATATATATATATATATATATATATATATATATATATATATATATATATATATATATATATATATATATATATGCGAACAAGCCAGAATGGTCCCCTGGACAATATGCAACTGAAAACTCACACCCCAGAAGTGACTCGAACCCATACTCCCAGAAGCAACGCAACTGGTATGTACAAGACGCCTTAATCCACTTGACCATCACGACCGGACATAATGAGGTGATAGCCGAGGCTATTTGAACCACCCCACCGCCGGCACTCGGATAGTTATCTTGGGCATAGCATTTTACCAAATCACCTCATTCTTAGGGGCACACGTGAGGAACACAAACGTGTGCCCCTAAGAATGAGGTGATTTGGTAAAATGCTATGCCCAAGATAACTATCCGAGTGCCGGCGGTGGGGTGGTTCAAATAGCCTCGGCTATCACCTCATTATGTCCGGTCGTGATGGTCAAGTGGATTAAGGCGTCTTGTACATACCAGTTGCGTTGCTTCTGGGAGTATGGGTTCGAGTCACTTCTGGGGTGTGAGTTTTCAGTTATATATATATATATATATATATATATATATATATATATATATATATATATATATATATATATATATATATATATATATATATATATATATAAATGGAAATTTAGCACATTTAAATAATATTATTAAGCTTAAGAATAAATTACATAAGATTAACATAGTAAAATGACTGGGATACAGATGGATCAGTAATCACATTACAAGTCCAATTATTTCCTAACTGAAGTCTGTAACGCACTATCATGTCATATTTCATAATACAAATTAGGTAAGAGATATGCAATATCAACACAAAATCGTCAGCTACTATTTCCAAAACACATTTATTATATAGCATTAAACTGCTCTTTCACTTCGGGGGCGCTTACGCTGATATGGTTTTTTGGCAATTCCAAATGTTTTTGGGATTGAAAAATTTTTGTTTTTGTCATACATTTTAGTATTTTCATTATATTTTCATTTTCATTTTTCCTGGAGCCCGCGGTGTCCGGCGCCTTGCTGTGGGAAGTCAGAGATGTTTATGATTCTGGTCTAGGAATACCGCGGGATTTCACCAAAAATGTGTTGTATACAATGAAATGATTATACATTGCTCTGTTGTGAACATTGTATACAGTACCTCAAGATATAAATCCCACACCACTTAACTAGCTCCCAGATACCTAATTAATTCCCTACTCTCTGTAACTGTCTTCCTGGTGTGTGTGTGTGTATGTGTGTGTGTGTGTGTGTGTGTGTGTGTGCGTGTGTGTGCGTGTGTGTGCATGTGTGTGTGTGTGTGCGTGTGTGTGTGTGTGCGTGTGTGTGCGTGTGTGTGTGTGCGTGTGTGTGTGTATACACCCACATATAACACCCACATATGTGTGTGTGTGTGTGTGTGTGTGTGTGTGTGTGTGTATACACCCACATATAACACCCACATATGTGTGTGTGTGTGTGTGTGTGTGTGTGTGTGTGTGTGTGTGTGCGTGTGTGTGCGCGTGTGTGTGTGTGTGTGCGTGTGTGTGCGTGCGTGTGTGTGTGTGTGTGTGTGTGTGTGTGTGTGTGTGTGTGTGTGTGTGTGTGTGTGTGTGTGTATACACCCACATATAACACCCACATATGTGTTGTATGTGGATGCTGAAGTTCAGTCTCTTGTCTATGTATAGGTCAAGGAACTTTCAATAATCATTATTGCTAATGTTAACATTGTGTATATGAAGTTGAATTTGGTTTCAGGATTTACTTCCGAACAAAAATAGTAGTCGGTCTTTTTTATGTTTAATGTGAGTTTGTTAGTTTACATCCATGAGTGGACTTTTTAAATCTGTTATTTTCATTATTATATAGTGCGTTTGGGTTGGGGTATGAATAGATGAAGGTAGCATCGTGAGCACTTATGTTTACACTTATTGGAAGTATCTAAGTATCAACTAAAGTATCTTCGCACTTAACTTAAACTTTAGTAGCTATTTTCTGGACCATTCCTCAAGTTTCGGAGGTCAACGAAGATGGAATTCACATGAAATGGATTATGTTACCATCACTAATAATGTTGTGTTTTTCTCTGTCTAGCTTCGGACACGGTCATGTTACAATTGTGTCTTAGAGAGTTGCGCGCAATTAAGGATGATAGAAATCACTTACAATTAATGAAGGATGGTAGAAAATCACAATTAATGCATCAAGTTTGGAGACTTGAATTGAAATTGAAATTGAAATAAGTTTATTGAGGTAAAATACACACAAAGGGATGAGGTAGCTCAAGCTATTCTCACCCCGTTCAGTACATCGTGTTAATACATACATAGACACACACACTTGTACACATTTTAGTGTAACAAGCAAGGCAAATAGTTCTGTTTGATGGGTAGAGGCAACTGCACTTGCAGCTGCACCCGTGTGGCGGTGTAGGAAACCATCAATGTATATGATTTGAGAGAGAGAGAATGATCTGTGGACAGAGCATCAATATGGCGTAAGGTATTGGGCTTTGCCTCAAGATGAAGCATAATAAAGAACCCGAATATCAGGAGAAAAAATTACATTAAAAATTGTCCACATGATACATATATATAATCACGTTTTAAACATTTCAATTGTATTATTTGCATATATATATAATTAGGAAGTAATGTTTATCTGGGTAAGTTGTCAGCTTTTATGAACTAATAGCTAGTGCGGCTTGTATATGGGGTACATCCGGTCTCTTACCCTCTGCGGCGGTAATTTTATGGTCAGAAAGCCACAAATAGTTACAGTTCAAGTTCAAGTATGTTTATTGAGACAAGAAAAAAATACATTTCAAAGGGATAGAGTAACTTAGGCTATTTCTACCCCTCTACTGCAAGTCCCTCAAGGGGCGCACAAATTCAGTAAGTACAAATAGACAATTAACATTACAAGAATCCCATTTAACATTGCAGGTTAATATAGTAAGTACAGCATCTAATTGTTACACTCTTGGGGCAAAATTTTTGTAGCTCCTAAGTATACTGTCTATCATACCATTATCACACATACAAACAATTTAATGTGGTACATTACTTATTTCCTTATTTCTATAGTTATCAATAAGTTGACACTCTAATACATAATGTTCTAAGGTGTGGGCGTGCGGCATACTACATAATTTACAATCCTTATCTTTTTCACTGACATCAACTCCGTATTGCCAGATATATTTGTATCCTAATCTTAATCTCATGTAAATTGAATCCTTCCATAGGTGAAGGAGGAGTTTGTATTTATTACTGAATAATTCTTAAGTGTGTTACTACTATCCACCATTGCCATTCTTTTTATCATTTCTTCATCTTCATTTCTTCTTATTAATGTTATATATACATGTACACATAATCATACATACATGTACATATATATACATATGCGGTAAATCCAAAGAAATGAAATATGGAATTTTCCGCATACAAATGATTATTGTTTCGTGATCGTCAATTGCATATATACATATACATACATATACATTCACATACATATTCAATCACCCACACAAATACACACATCAATAATCTTTGTATCACAAGTGATTCAACAAGAGGTTCACAAGTCACTATACTAGGCACTTTACATCTATGGTGAGTCGTCCAATTACTAGTCTTGCTCTACACCCACCCAACTGGGCGGCAGCTTAACAGTCATGTGCTCCACACCCACCCAACTGGGCGGCAGCTTTACAGTCATGTGCTCCACACCCACCCAACTGGGCGGCAGCTTAACAGTCATGTGCTCCACACCCACCCAACTGGGCGGTAGCTTAACAGTCATGTGCTCCACACCCACCCAACTGGGCGGCAGCTTAACAGTCATGTGCTCCACACCCACCCAACTGGGCGGCAGCTTTATAGTCATGTGCTCCACACCCACCCAACTGGGCGGCAGCTTAACAGTCATGTGCTCCACACCCAACCAACTGGGCGGCAGCTTAACAGTCATGTGCTCCACACCCACCCAACTGGGCGACGGCTTTACAATCATTTGCATGAATTACTTACAGTAAGCAAATTTTAGATACTTCGCTAAGATTTCGGGCAGCACATCATTATAAATGAAGTGCCCCGTCGGCTCCCCGGAGCTTTACCAGGCTGATATGCTAATGTCAGACTTTGGCATCAGTCATGTGTATGGAGTTCTAGGGCCTACCGGGGACCACGGCCAGAACCTGGCCTCCTCAGAGAGGCAAGGGGAGCAATGGCCTATAGAAACCCCTGTGTGGTTGGAAGCATTCTATGTCTGTCATCAACCGGGTCAAGCATCCAGAAAGGTAAGCATTCCAAAACAAACCCCTATTCTGGTGAAAATTGCTACCTAAAGCCGAACTAGTGGATAGAACTCCTCAACAGAAAAACAAGCAAACTAGTATGACGTCATACGTCACGGCGCCGCTGTCTGCGCAGCTCCCCCCTCCCCGGGAGGGGGAAGGGGGAGCACCAGACCTCCCACGCCAGCTATCCACCCATTAGTTCTTCGGCTGATGCTATAGGCACCGGTTATGTGCTCCGGCTTCCAGTGGTTGTTTCAGCACTGTACCTAGAGTGTGGTGTCTGTTTTCTAGGTGGTGCATGAGCAGGGAGTGATTCTCCAGTACTTGGGCTGCATGCGCCTAGGGTTCCCTTCCCTAGATGCCCTGTAAGTACTGCCCATGGGACTTGGGGCCACCTTCCACAAGTTCCTTGGGTCCTGCCCCTGATAGGCGGTTTACTGCTTGGTTTTCGGCCGCTCTTTGTGTTGTCTTGTTACCTTGAGGTGCTTCTGGGGCTTAGCGTCCCCGCAGCCCGGTCGTCGACCAGGCCTCCTGGTTGCTGGACTGATCAACCAGGCTGTTTGACGCGGCTGCTCGCAGCCTGACGTATGAGTCACAGCCTGGTTGATCAGGTATCCTTTGGAGGTGGATACCTGACCTGGTGTGCTTGGGTGTTCTGTCTCCCTTGTTCGCCTTAGAGTAAGGGGCAGTTTTTGCACTGGTGGGGCGCAGGGTACTGTGTAGCTTGTCTTTACCAATCATGGCGGCCGGCTCTGTTCTGCATGGGTACGCTGTCCCTTTGCGGGGTTTTCTTTTTCTTTTTGTTTATCTACCTTGTGGGGGGGGGGGGTCTGCCTTCGTTCTTGCCCCTTGTGTCCCTTGTTTTTTGAGTATTTTCTGGTGGTACCTCCTGCTAGGTCCCCGTGAGTGTACATGTCCCAGGGGTTCAGCTCTTAGAAAGTTGTTTGGTAGCTTTGGGTGCCGGTTAGCAGTACCCTGCCTGGGATTACCTGAGCGCGAGTCCTCTTATAGTAAATGCTCGAGACCCTGGGAAACCCCTGGGGGGTGCGTGGGTCTGATGGATGTGACCCCAGAGTCCCCCCCTCACTTCCAGTGAGTTTGAGGGTTGCTCTCACCCTTTGTCTCTGGGTGACTCTCTGTTTTGCCTCCGTCTGCTGCCTGTGGGGTCGGTGACACCTTCGACCCAGCAAGTTTGGTTGCTCGTTGTGGCTCGGTTACCCGGTTGTACTGACTAAGCGGGTGCGGGCAGCAGGGGCGTTGCACTTTGAGCCTTGGTGGTGGCAACGTTCTCGTGGTTTACTCCCCGGGAGCCCCGGGGCTGCCCCGTTTTGGTTCGTGTTGGGACTTGGGGGTGTTGGTTGCTTCGGTTCCATCCACGCCCCCTTGTCTTTCCCTTGGATCCCCCTTCCTGCCTTCATCCGGTTCATTACCGTCTGTAGGTTCGGGGCGGGGTTTTGATGGTGTTGAGACTCGGGCAGTCTCGGGGAATTCCCCTTCCGGGGTAGTGACGGGGGCATTTCAGCCTGTTCCTCCAGCCGTGTTGTATGAGTCTGCCAGTGGGCTCCCTTCCTTAGTGTTTTCATGGCTGCCCCGGTTTTCTGGTACGGCTGGAGCTTTGGGGGAACGGCTCGGCCCCGAGGCCTGTCGTGTAGGTTCTCGGGGCTGGGGAGAGGCTGACTTGGGGGGGGCCTTGGTCCCGTTGAACCCCGTGGGGGTTTTATCCCCCTCTAGGCGGGGCTTGTGGTTACGCGGAGTGGGGTCTTTCCTCCCCACTCGCCGTACATGCTGCTGGGCGTTGGCCCCTCCCCGGGCTCGGTTCCTTGGCCTTTGAGTTTGTTGGTTCCGTCCTGTGGGTGGATGTTTCCTCCCACCCTTTTTTAGGATGGTGTTTTCGTCATGTTTCCCCGTTCTTGGGGTTCTACGTGACTTCTGGTCTCGGGTGCGCCTTTGTGTGCCTTTGGGACTAGTGTTGGCTTCTGTGTTCTCGAGGGTTCAGGAAGCTTTTGGCTACTTCCCGCATTATTGGAACGTCTGTCGGCTCCTCGTCCTTGTCACCGTTTTGGGCTACTTGTGGCCCGGTTGGGCTACTTGTGGGCTGGTTGGGCTACTTGTAGCCCTGTTGGGCTACTTGTAGCCTTGATGGACTGCTTGTGGCCCGGTTGGGTTCCTTTTTGGGCTCTGTCTTCGCTTTGTTGGCCGGTTTTATTGTTCCTGCTTCCTCTTTTGGCTACTTTTCTAGTGCAGTAGTCCTGGTTGGTGACTTGCCGCAGAGAGGGTTTTGCAGTTCGGCGAGCGTGTCATGCGCATGCGCCGTGGTTTGTTTTGGTCTGGGCGGTGTGTTTCAGTGCTGGTGTTTTGTGCCCTTTTTTGCTCAAGTGCTACGCCTCACGCTCTTCTCCCTGGCTGCGGTATGTGCCCCTTCGCTCCAGGGGTGTCCTGGTTCCCAGTTGTGGGGAGGACGCCGCGGTTTTCCCCTGTCATGGGTGTGGGCCGCCTCCTTCGCCTCTACCCTGTTCTCCTGCGGGTCCGGCCGGGTCCGGCTCTGGCGTCTTCACCTGGCAGTGCTCCCAGGTTCTTCTAGGCGCGGTTGAGTCGTGTCACGTTCGTGCCACCATTCGCCAGGTGAGTTTTTGCTAGTCTTTTGGCCGGGTGCTGGATGCGGTGTTGTTTATATACCTGTCTTTATTTAGGTATATTTTTGTACGACTGAGACCGTTCACAAACCAGTGACTGCCCCTTTTTCAACCCTTCCTGTCCCTCTTATGTGCATGTCCAACCCATGCTAGAGTCATTCAGGGGACCCACCTTTTTTCATGTTATGAGGTGTGGGGGTTGTGGGGTTGGTTCTGTATTCACCTGCTAAGGCTCCTGGCTGTGCTTGCAGGGTTTGAGCTCTGGCTCTTGGGTCCCGCCTATCTGGTAGAACTTGCGGGATAGTACCAGTGGAGTGCAGTGGTGCTATAGGCACAATTGGGGAACACAATATAACCATCAGAGGTCTTCAGTTGTTACACGACCTACTTGCGAGCATAAGCCTTATTGCTGGTACGTCCGTGGACTTCCAGGGCACACTAGCCTGTTTTCGAATAGAAGTTCCGGCCCATCCTGTTTGAAGGGGGTATGTGGGCCTGCGGGCCGCTCCTAGCAGCTGCCTGGTGGGCCACCCTCTGGCCGGTCTAGCCTGGCCTCGGTCCGGGCTTGGGGTGTAAATGTGCTCCCAGTACCCCATCCAGCAGGTATCGAGCGGGGTTTCTCCGCTGTCGGTCGTCTGGTGTGCAGGTTTCTGGGCCTGCTGGGTTTTGTCATGTCTCTGTTGACCCTGTCTGGGGTCTGCCTGCTCCATTCTCTGCCTTTGCAGAAGCTAGTTGCTATTTACATGTTGCATGTTGCTGTGGTGCATGTTGCTGCTACTGCACGTGTGCATTGGTACCGTGTTTCGCGGATGTGTCCTTGTTCCTGTGTCCAGTTGTGGTGTGGCACTTTGCTGCTGTTTTGTGCCTGGGGTTTGCGTATGGGGGTTTGCTTGTGGTTTTTCGTGGTCTTCGGGTACCTGGTTTGGCCCTCTCATGTGCGTGGGGGTTTTCTGTCGCTGCCTGATTATTCCTGGTTGTTTTCCTAGGGTTTTTGTGCTTCTGCTCTTTCATCCTGCCTCATGTGCAGTAGGGGTGTTCTGCGTGTTCCATGGCTTCTTGGGCGTTTTTCAGCCTGTGTCCTGTGGTGTGCTTCTTTGTCTCGGTCTACTCCCTGGAAACACAAACCGAAACTGTCTCTATTTTCTGCTTGTTACAACTTGTAATAAAGTTGTTACATCTTGGCTTAACGTGTTTATGACGTATTAGAACGTTGTTACAACTTGCTATATTGGTTGCTATAACTAGTTAGGAGGTGTTAAAACTTGTTCGAACGTTGTACCAACGTCGTAGTTTCGCTGTGTGTTCTGCGGGTTGCAGTTGCTCGTACCCCTTGGTTCGAGTACTGTTCTGGCGGCAACCCTTCCGCCTTCTTTGGTTTCCTAGCTTGCCCTGCTGATTGGTTTTTTGGGGTGTTGCGATGTCTCGCGTCAGACCCGTCGTTTCTGAACTCCTGGCGGGCTTGCTTGCTTTGGGGAGTTTTTCTGTTCGGCAGACGTTCCATCTCCTTATGCTGCCTGGGTTTCGGTTGTCGTGCCCGAGATCCTCCCGCGGCTCCGCCTTTTCCTGGGCTTGGAGGGGCCGCTTACGTTCTGCCTCGCGGTCTCGCCTCCGGTTGGTGGTCGGGTGGCTTCGTGGTAGGTGTCCCACCTGCGTGCTTCTCTTCGTGGCAGTATGGGGTATTTTGGCGGTCCTTCCTTTTCATGTCCCTTCTTAGGTGGTTACTCTTGTTAGCGTCGGCTTGGTTTTCTGGTGGGGGTTGGGGGCCGTCGTCTTGCCACATACTGTCGCTTCTTTTCATGCGGCGCTGGCGGAGCCACTTCGGCTTGCTTTCGGTCTTGGTGTTTCTTCTGCACCGTTAGTAAGCTGTCTCGTGCATCGTTTCACCTCCGGCCTGTTCGTGCGCCGCTTGCACCATCCTGGTCTCTGGTCAGCGTGCTCTGTCTTCTCCTCGGTTGGTACCTGCTTGATACCTGCTTGATGGGGTTCTGGGAGTTCTTCTACTCCCCAAGCCCGGCCCGAGGCCAGGCTCGACTTGTGAGAGATTGGTCCACCAGGCTGTTGCTTGGAGCGACCCGCAGGGCCACATACCCACCACAGCCCGGCTGGTCCGGAACTTCTCTTATAAAACAGTCCAGTTTTCTCTTGAAGATGTCCACGGTTGTTCCGGCAATATTTCTTATAGTCGCTGGTAGTGCCCCTTCGGTTCCGGTGTGTTTTTTCGTCAGCTCTTTTTCCTTTTGGCATTTGCCTCTGGGGGTCGGGTTGCTGAGTTTTCTTGCTCCTTCGGTTTTAGCATTTTGGTTGTTCAGTGGCAGCAGTCTCCATCTTTTCTGGCGCGGGGTGGGGCTGCTGCGTTCTGGAGGGGTCCATGGTTTGTTGGTGCTTCGTTGGTCGGGCCGGGGGGTGTCGTGTTTTGTGTTCAGTTGCAGCACTCCGCTGTTGTTTGCGTGCCACGGCCGTTTTGCGTTGATCCGGTTCTGTTCTTCCCGGTTCGCGGGTGCTGGTGTCCCGGGTTGTCAGCCGTGTTCTTGTGGCTAAGCTGCCTGTGTTCTTCCCTCATGCCCGTGGCGTTTGTGGCTTCGCTGCTCTCACTGCCCTCTGGGCGACGTGTCCTTGCGGTCTTTCGGGCATGGATTTTTGGTGTTCATATGGGGGCCTTGCTGCTCGTTATTCTCGTGTTGTTCCCGGGACTTTTCGGGGCTGTGGCGCCTTGGGTTGGCGTTTGCTGCCGGTTGTCTCGCTTCCGTGGTGGGTGCGTGGTGTCCGCCTCCCGGTTCCGTCCCTTTGACCTTCCTCTGTGGGTAGTTAGCTCCAGGGAGCCGCCGGGCCTTCCCCAGAAAACCAGCGTTGAATGTAATGAAACGCCATTTTCTGGGTGAGACCCGGAGGCTCCCCGGCAACCCTCTTTCCCCCCGGTCGGCGGTTTTTCGCGTGTTTTGACATCCAGCCTCAGAACTGATGGGTGGATAGCCGGCGTGGGAGGTCTGGGGCTCCCCCTTCCCCTTCCCGGGGAGGGGGAAGCTGTGCAGACAGCGGCGCGGTGACTTATGATATCATACTAGTTTGCTTGTTTTTCTGTTGAGGAGTTCTATCCACTAGTTCGGCTTTAGGTAGCAATTTTCACCAGAATAGGGGTTTGTTTTAGAATGCTTACCTTTCTGGATGCTTGACCCGGTCGATGGCAGATATAGAATGCTTCCAACCACACGGGGGTTTCTATAGGCCATTGCTCTCCTTGCCTCTCTGAGGGGGCCAGGTTCTGTCCGTGGTCCCCGGTAGGCCCTAGAACTCCATACACATGACTGATGCCAAAGTCTGACATTAGCATATCAGCCTGGTAAAGCTCCGGGGTGCCTCCGGGTCTCACCCAGAAAATGGCGTTTCATTACATTCAACACTGTTTTTTTGAAGCCTTATGCTCCTGTTGCTATCTTCACTAATTGTGCTGAATGCTTTTTCCTATTAAGTTTAATTTTTGCTTCCCAATTCTCCCTTTTAATTGCAATTTCCTGGCGACTTTTGCTATTCTTGATTTTTCTTTCAGATGTCTTCTGTTTTGACACTGGGTGTTTGGGGAGGCACACTCTCTCACCCATAAAACTGTGATACCCGGCATTGTCGAGCAAGGGGTCACTTTTATTGTCAATCTTTTCCTTCATTGCTGAGCTCAATCTTGACGGGCTAATGGTTCTTAAGGTCGCGATAGTAGGGCGTGTATTTCTACGATGCACCCCTGGGGGGCCCCCATCATGTCGGGTGTCCTATCCTCCAATTGTGGCTCCATTGTGTGAATGGGGGCTTGTTCGCTGATGAAATGTTTACCTGTTCATTTACATGCTGATATCTGACCCTCTTTAGCTTCTCAGACATGGGGTGGGAGACCAGGCCCCCAAGTCGGACTACGATGGAAAGCTGGGCTCTGTAGCTCCCACTACATTGGTCTCAGACCAAGCAGGTCCTGACTCTCCCTGCTTGATGGGGTTCTGGGATTTCTTTTACTCCCCAAGACTGGTCAGTGGCCAGGCTTGACTTTTGAGAGCTTGGTCCACTAGGTCCCGACTAGGGAGCCGGTGGCTGAGCAGACAGAACACTGGACGCGTGATCCTGTGGTCCCGGGTTCGATCCTGGGCGCTGGCGAGAAACAATGGGCATTGTTTCTTTCACCCTGATGTCCCTGTTACCTAGCAGTAAATAGGTACCTGGGAGTTAGTTAGCTGTCACAGGCTGCTTCCTGGGGGTAGAGGCCTGGTCGAGGACCGAGCCGCAGGAACACTTGACAGCCCCGAAATCATCTCAAGATAACCTAACCCCTCTCTGCTCCGCTCCCACCTCTGTAGCAGGGTTGAGCCCCAAGCCCCCAGTGAGACCCTCTCATCACATGGAGTGGCTTCATCTCTCATTGTAACAACTGCGCCTTTTATCTCTCCCCCCCTCTTACTACGGGGTGCTTGGTGCTGTCCCCTCCGCAGTCACACTTGCACAATTCCTTCTGGTTCTAATACGTTCCAAGCTTTGTTTGATCCTGCTACATGGACTAAGTATTTTGATCTTAGTCATGTTGATTCTACTCATCCTGATGATTTATTCATCCATAAACACCTAGTTGATTCGGTGGATACGTTTGTCATTTTTAACCCCACTTGTACTGGTACACGTGTCGTTGCAGCCTCTTTTTGGGAAGCAGCTGTCCGTTTAGCCTTGTTGTCCTGCATTGGCAAGACCCCTGGTTGAGATCTCCAAAAATGCCTGGTTAAATGCCAGGATTGGCACAGTTATTCTCCCCCACCATATAGCAACTGGTGATAGGGAACTAAAAGACTGCCACAAAGGATATTAAATCTATCCTAGAGGCCCAAAACCATTCTATCCTCCAGACTGATATGTTACTTGAACCCCCTCGTGGTCGTCATGGCCAGTCTCCTTGCGTAATGATCACTTTTGATAGTAGGTCCCTTCAGTAATTCTTGCCGGTGCCAGATGCTCCATTTAGGACTGCATCTGCTCTCTTTGCCTCTACAATAGGTGCTGGAAATTTGGGCATGGTTCCTTCAAATGCACAAGTGCCGTGTCTCTATGCCCCGTGTGTGGATAATCAGGCATTCTAAGACAGCTTTTTTTCCCAAGCTCACTGCATCAATTGCAGTGACGCCCACCCTACCTTCTCCCACACATTTGTGCACTACAAATTTAAGGAAGCCATCCTCAATTTGAAACATCAGAATCATTTATCTTTTCCGGAGCCTAAACGCCAAGTACGCCATTTTCCATCTTTCTCTGGCATGTCTTATGCTCGTGTTTTGTGTTCAACGTCTCGCCCTCTCCCACTTTCTCAGTTTCGCAACCGTTTCCAGATCTTGGACGCGGGACACCTACACCACCACCACCACCTCACCTGCTCTTTTAAATGTTTTGCCAGAGGGTCTTCCTCCTGGTTCTCTGTTTGGTGTCTCCTTCCTTCCCTTCCCAATCTTCCCTGTCTCCTGTGCCCTCTTTTCCTACTTGCCCCAATTCTTCTCATCATCCTTCCCTTCTGTCTTTTGGCCCTCCACACCGCCTGTCCATCCAGGTCGTTTTCCATCCTCCCAGCAATCTTCATGTTGACTGCTCCTGTTCTCCTTCTCCTGTTGAGATTGTAGAGGCTGTCACCCAATATGATGGTGCTGACACTCATGTCTGTCAAAAAAATAAGCTTGGCTCCTCATCTTCTTCCTCCCGGGCGGGCAAGAAGGCATCAGTCTCTTCCTCACCTTCCGACTCTGACTCTATCCCTGCATCTTCTCCCTTTTCAGTGGTTAAGCCCCCTGTCCCAGATATGGAGATTAACTTGGCCCTCGATTCTCTCTCTCTCTCTCGGATGCTGCCCTTGATGAGGTGCGCTCCCCTGTTTCTGTCCCATCTCCTCCTGATTGCCTTGACTGCCCCTATCTGATGCCTCCTGCTCCGGACTCTGTCAGTCCACCTCTGGTCTATCCTACCACTCCTTTGACTCCATTGTTCTTGCTAGATTTACCTATGCCCCATAACCCCAATTTCATTGATCCTGATCTTTCTTAGTATATGGTGTTTTAATTGGCCTTTGTTTGACTCTTGTTCTCTATTTTTGACAATGTTTATTCTTCAATGGAATATGCGAACTTCTACAAACTCCAGGTTCTAATAACGCAGATTTTCACCGCTATGTGTCTGTCTCCAGGAGTCGATGCTTAGCACTCGTCCTGGTCACTTCCGTGGTTATGGCATTCTGTACCCCCACTCCAGCTTGTGCTGGGGCTCATAACACTATTGCTCTCTGGATTCGTACTGATATTCCCTACATCCCCTTACTTTTCCAGTCGTAAATTCGGTGTTCTGTGGCTCATATCTTTATGAGTAAATGGTATACAGTCTGTTCCATTTATCTCTCCCCCCAACCCAAATGCTCCACTTTATTGTCCTAATCCTAAATACTTGTTGAACTCTTTACCTGAGCCTGTGCTCCTGTTGGGTGATTTTAACTGTCAGTATTCCCTCTGGGGTGATATTCTGACAAACACATGGGGCCAAAATATCAAACCGTTTGTCCTATGCTCTTCTCTGTCTCTTCTGAATTCTGGTGAACCCACTAATGTTGACACCTGTACTCGCACCGTCTCCTGTCTTGATCTTTCTCTCCTGCTCATTTTCTCTTTATTTAGATTTCACATGGTGGGTTCTTCATGACCTCCATAACATGACCATTTCCCTGTCCTTGTCACCTTTTTCTCTTTTCACTCTTCCCTCTCCTTCTCTAGGTGGCAGTTTACCAAGGCTGACTGGATGCCTCTATTCACCCTACATGCTACTTTTTCCGACCTCTCCGATCTGCCTCTCCCTCGAGCCTTACTCCTTTTTCGTGACACCATATTAGACGCTGCCCTCCGCTCTACCTCCTGGGACATGCGGAAGTGTGTTCCCTGGTGGAATGCAGGCTGTGTTTTGGCTGTCCGCTGTAAGAGCGCAGCCTGGAAGACAGATGCAGACAGCTGTTTTCTTTTGTTTCATAAGGCGAATGCCGTCTGTATGGCTAAACGTGAGAATTAGAAATCTTTTGTCTCCACCAAGACAAAAGTTTGATACTCTCTGCCCCAAACCTGGAAGAAAATCTGTAAGATAGCAGGTAAGTTTGTTCCAGATGTCTCGCCAGTCCTTCACTTCCGTGGTTCAATTGTGGTGGATCCGGTGTCGGTCGCCACTAAAATGGGTTCCCCTTTTTCGACTGTTGGCTCCAGTTCTAGTCTTCCTCCATCTTTACTTATTCATAAGCACCTTCATGAATCTTGTAGTATAGATTTTTGCACACATCTCCAGCTTCTCTATAATGATTCTTTCTCTCTCTCTGAACTCCAGTCTGCCCTGACTCTGTGGTTCTACAGCAATGGGCTCAGATGGCAAAACATCTCATAATGAATGTCATCTCCCTCAATGCATGTTTCAGTATATACTGAATCTGTTTAACTGTATCTGAGAGTCGTCATCTGTCCCTGAGGACTGGCTTGAGGTGGTTGTTTTTCCTATTCGGAAACCAGGGTCTCTAGGGACAGCTCCTTAGGACATATGCCCCAATTACCCTCATGTGTTGCGTCTGCAAACTCTTTGAACGTATGTTCAATGTCCATATGATGTGGTTCATGGAACACTATCGCCACCTCTTCCCTTCTCAATTTGGCTTTCGCAAGAGTCAAAGCATGACTGATATCTTGGTGAACTTGGAGGTCTGTATTCATACTGCCTTTGCTGCAAAGACCTTTGTTGTTGCAGTCCTTTCTTGACCTGGAAAAGGCATGCAACACCACCTGCAGATAGCATATTATGTCCCAACTCCATTCTTTTGGCCTTCGTGGTATCCTCCTCTTCCTACGAAGCTTCCTCTCTCATCGTTCTTTTAAAGTGAGGGTTTGTACCATTATGCCTCTTTTCGACAATACCTGTACGTAGGTGTACCCCAAGGTAGTGTTCTGAGCACGTACTCATTTTCCTTGGTTGCCCTCAATGGTCTTCTTTACTCTCTTCCCTCTGGCATCTTCTCAGCTCTTTATGTCGACGATCTTGCCCTTTGCTGTCGAGGTGATGAATTGCTTTTCCTCCAATGGCGGTTTCAACTTGCGATTGATGCCGTGTTGTCCTGGGCCACCAATCATGGCATCAAGTTGTCTATAATTAGAACTTGTGCTATGACTTTTACTCGGAAGTAGCTCGTTCTTCGTTCCCCTTTGTTGCTGTATGGTAATTGTCGGAAAATCCGACACCACATAATAATATCATACATACAGATAATAGCTGTATTGTATAAACAAGTTACCCATAGAAAACGTAACTTGTAGTGGAATTACCGTCTATAGAAAACGGGATATCATCACCACATACTATTATAATTCACCAGCTATTCTGCTGGGAATTGTTCTTAAATACATTAGTCTTTGGACTTTACCATCATAAAACATCTTATATAAATTAACTTAATTATCAATATTAAAGTAGAGTAAATGTGACCCTTCTATCACTTTCTGACATGTGGACAATGTAAGCCAGGCGTGAGATGGGGAAGGAGGGCAGCCATTGTTGTGTCACCTCCGAGACGTGTGGAGCAAATTTGGCTCCTATCATATCTGGACAATGTCGGCCAGGCGTCAATAGTGTGGAGTGTTAGACGCAGCCATTGTTGAGACTAGACCAGAGGCTCACAGGAGCAAATACGGTTCCTGTTAATTTTACTTGGACGAAGTGTTATGGAAACCAGTGGTGTACCATTATCACACGCTGTCAACAAATTCAAGTTAAGTGTTCTTTCCGAAACCCATGTATCTATCATTAGTGGCCATTAATGTCATTATATAGGGTGACCTGGTTAGAGCACGTGGAAGCCTCAAACTAAAGGTCAAGACGAGGAAGCAAGATTTTGTGCACCAGTTACTGGGTGATGGAAGCTACCTCAAAGAGGATAATTTGGTGTCTACACCCTAGTTATACCTGGTGGACTAGCCTGCTGTACTATAAGATAAGGAACCTTTTCAATGTATGTAGTTAATTCTGTAGTTTGATTGGCTGCATATATAATAAACTAATAAACCCCCCCTAATGTGTAGAGGATCGATTTGTGAGATTATGAGATTATTGCAGAAATACAGTCCACTTATCATTATACAAATTGCTATCGAAGTATATAAATTAACGTAAATATAAATTCATATAAATTAAATAAATATAAATCTCACAGGTCGGTTCCCACATTATTTGGTCATCTTCGAACCGGATGACGGATTATTTGATCCTATGAACCCACATTTGGTCATCTTAGTACCGGATGAACCAGTTATCCAGTGGATTCATTAAATATACTAGTGCAGTGTTATTTAAACAAAGCCAGCAGTCAAGACGGCAGCGTAGCCTCGAGGGAGCTCAGGAGCCTCCCTCAGCCGAGTTCAGCTTCGTCAGCGGTTTCATGCACACCCACAGATATTTGGTGGCGTGTTATTTCGTGAAATGACAGCGCTAATATAGAAGCCAGCCAAATTAGTGGCTGTGTCCTCGCAAGATTGTTCACGGATTTCGTGGTGTTACATTTCGCGAGAGATTATCTACGAATTTTGTGGACTTTATTTCGCGAGGTCACTAATAATATTTAATACTTCTTGATAATATTAGAAGTTTCATAGAGGCTAATTAAGAGGCTATTATCAATAATTGTGTATATTATTTCCCCAAAATAGAGAATTATTTAATATATATTGCACTAGTAATCACAGTATAATATTTACTAATTGCCAACCCACAACAGGGTAGGATATTACCAAGGACTAGTTGAACTATTATCGTTCATCCTAGTCCCATTATTACCATAGTCAGTTGTACTATATTGAACAACCTAACACCATTAATGAATGGTCCAGACCCTATTTTGGGTGTAATTTTTATCAACTCGAATTGAGTTGTATATATAATAATTTACTTATGATCATTACACCTTTGAGTGATTAATTAGTGTCTCTACCATCCTAGGGTGATATAGAGGAGCTAACCTAAAGGTACTTCCAGTGACACTGGTTTATCACTCAAACCATTAGTGTGTATGATTGTATATATATAATGTGTATTAATTTTAAGTGCTAACCTCTAGTAGAGGTAGGATTATTGCCTAGTGAGTGCAGAATTTACCCTAGGCTACCATCAGTGCTTGTTCAGTATTATGAGCAGCCCAAGTACAAGCCCCACAAGGCTTCACCAACTAGCCAGTATGGATAATGCAGGGAGAATGAAAAGAACCCTTGCAGGTCTTAAAGGCCACTTAACAAGACAGATCAAGAAATGTGAAGATTTGTCACAACAATCAACAGTTGATTATGCTGACCTGGAAAGCTATTATCAAGCAGCTGCAGGTAAATTTGAGCAAATCAAATGCCAAATGGCTGTCCTTGTGGGGACAGACTACTACCATCAATTCATCGGTAGCCCTACTAAATATCAGGGCATAACCATGTTAAACTCTGCAGGAGGTAAATTACTCTCAGGCCCAGTATCAAGCCTGAGGAGACCTATGGCTGCAGATAAACAATACCAGTAGAAATCTAAATTTGTCAGCTGATTATATTTCTCCAGTAGCATTATACTAAGGAGATTACAGCTGACTATACCAACAGAGGTTGATGTTAGTATCATCATTTAAAGCTGGAGATGAGTTCATGAGGCCTCAGTGGCAAATCAGTGAACAGCCCAGCAAACACAAATCATCTACACAACGTTCGCCTATCTCTTGCCATAGGTGTGGGAATGATTTGCATTGAGAATGGTGCAGGAGAGCCTTTGAGAAACTTTTACTCAAAAAATCCAAACACAAAGGTTTAATTATAAATTGTTTTTCTACAATTATTTTCTTCCAAATGTAAAACAAATAGTTTTTACATGTTTAAATATAAAATTTATGGTGTTTTTTTGTAAAATTCATTAATAAATTGTGAATGATATATATTGGCTGAGTGAAACCTTTATAATCCATTTAGTTATAATTTGAACAGAAAAAAGTATTTTTCCAAATTTTCTAAAAATTGCTCTTTTTAACACAATTTGACTCCTTATACATTCCACTAAACACTATATCATGTTTAAATATATAATTTATGTATTATTCTCTAAAATAATTTATATAAATTATATAAGTTGCTGGAAAGTGGTGTTAAGGATTTTGAAAACATTTTGTTGTGTTAATATGTTCTTATTAACTATGTCTCAAGTTCACAGTTTATCAAACAAGAATATTAACATTCGTCAACTCTTAAAATCTTATATGTTATCTTGCTGGTGCAAAAAAGGGTGAATCTTTAGGAACAGCTATAGTATCTATATATCACAAATGGTGTTTTCCCTAACTCAAACAATGTAGGGTTTATTATTCTACACATATTTCTAATGACTCTTAGATGTTTACATTCTCTGAAGTATAATTGTGAAGGCTGTGTCCATCACTCTCAACACAGATTCTTAAACTCGTCTCTGCAGGTTCAACTATATAATTAGTTTCCATTTTGAATTTCCATGGACATTTGTATCCAAAATGAAACCAATGTGGTTTCCTTCAGCGCCTTCAGCCAGCACATTTGCTCATTCATTTCCACAGATTCCAACAAGGTAGGGGATTTACAGAAATTTGTATATTCATATTGTTATATATTAAAAATATGAATGCAGTTCAATATGATAAGACAAATACATGAGTTTATGATAAATTCGTTTTCTGTGATATACCATTGATATGCTCTTTTTTTCTTTAAACGGCAGACTAAACTAAAGTGCTCACATCAACAGATTTGATGTATAAATGGTCAACGCTCAACAGAGTTAGTATAAATGTATTAGTATAAATCTTACTTGTCTCATTGTTAATTCACATTCAATGTCAACTTGTGGTTTTGATGTGGCACGTTTGGCCAAGACACCCCACCCCATTATGCACCCCATACCCATCTTGTGGGCGGTTGTGGAAAGGGTTACAGAGGCACATAATGGGCTCAGGGACTGAACCCCACAATTCATTTAGCTAAGCAAGTTACAATCTTGATGAGCTAGTTACAAAATTCAATATAAGTCATCACATCAACAATGGGTTCGAGATCGACCTCAAGTACAGGTTCTAAATTAAGCAACTGACATATGTGGAGAGCTAGTATCAAAATTTATATGTTTGTCCTGCACACCGTCCCCCATCCAGTGGGCAGCGGTGGATAGGTTACAATCACTTAGTTGTTATCTACAGTTAGCAAACTGGGGATATTTGGCTAAAATTTCTGGTAGCAGATCATTTTGAATGAAATATTGACACATCGCTGGAACATTGGTTATAGAATTGTCTCTAAATTCATGTATCTTTTCGCACTCCATCACATAGTGACGGAGGGTGTGCGAATAATTTTGTTGACACAGTTTACATTTGGTCAGGTCTACATCAGCAGATAATGAGAATTCCCAGAGATACTTGTAACCGAGTCTAAGCCGAGCAGTAGTAACATCTAGAAGTCTGCTGATTTTATTGGATGATCCATAGATGTGTGGCTCCTCTTGTATGATATGTATGATAGATGGAATTACTAGTTCCAGTTTCTAGGCAGGCGATGAGTACTCACAATAACCTTAATTAAGCGTCAAAACAAAAATGTGTATACTCTTTTTACTCTCCTGACCTTAGTTCTCGAGCTATGTATTTCATTTTGGTACCAACGTGTTCGCAATAACATTCTCTAGAAGAAAATCAGCAAAAACGGTCACCAAAAGTTATATGAATACCAGCACCCAATAAATACCTACGTAGATGACTCGCCGTGAGTGCCCAAGAGCAACAAAATGTTTTTACTCTTGGGATTGTTATCACTTCCACACTTGTCCTACAGCGTTAATTTTGGTATCAATGTACTCGCAATGAAATTCCCAACACGGTGATATGAATATAAACGTAGAATAATGGTCGCTGCCCACCCGCAAGAGTGTGGGAAGTGGCGGAACTGTTACCCAGTATTGGTGACAAGACGACACATGGGCGATACAGTGCTTTGAAAGTTTATAATTATATCACTGTCCTGACATTATTATTGTATGTACGTCATTCATTTTTGTGCCAATGTTTTCGCAATAGAATGTTCTATGAGCCCGTAGGTAAAAAAGAGCAACAAAGCGTAAGATAGAATAGCACCATATATAAAACAACGCTGGTACATATCAGTGAGCGTCAAACACACACGAAATGTGTGTGTTTGATGGTGGTCAAACGATGTTTGATGTGTTTGATCAGGTGATGTCCTGATCCGCATAATTAAAGTATGAATTATGTTGAGAAAAAATAAGAAAAAAGGGAAAAAACAGGGGTGGGAGAAACATGACAGAAAAAGAGTAAAAATACAATTTGGTCAACAAAACAGCATTGTTTAAAATAAAAGATATGGATTGACATTTTGGGGGTTAGGTTGGTAGGTTACATTGAGTTAATTAGGTAGTACTTAGTGTTTATCTGTTATAGATAGGAGCTGCCTGGTATGGGCCAATAGGCCTTCTGCAGTTACCTTTGTTTTTATGTTTTTGCCCTGTAACCTAAATGGTTAGAGAGGCACATATATGGGCTTAGGGACTGAACCCCACAATTCATTTAGCTAAGCAAGTTACAATCTTGATGAGCTAGTTACAAAATTCAATATAAGTCATCACATCAACAATGGGTTCGAGATCGACCTCAAGTACAGGTTCTAAATTAAGCAACTGACATATGTGGAGAGCTAGTATCAAAATTTATATGTTTGTCCTGCACACCGTCCCCCATCCAGTGGGCAGCGGTGGATAGGTTACAATCACTTAGTTGTTATCTACAGTTAGCAAACTGGGGATATTTGGCTAAAATTTCTGGTAGCAGATCATTTTGAATGAAATATTGACACATCGCTGGAACATTGGTTATAGAATTGTCTCTAAATTCATGTATCTTTTCGCACTCCATCACATAGTGACGGAGGGTGTGCGAATAATTTTGTTGACACAGTTTACATTTGGTCAGGTCTACATCAGCAGATAATGAGAATTCCCAGAGATACTTGTAACCGAGTCTAAGCCGAGCAGTAGTAACATCTAGAAGTCTGCTGATTTTATTGGATGATCCATAGATGTGTGGCTCCTCTTGTATGATATGTATGATAGATGGAATTACTAGTTCCAGTTTCTAGGCAGGCGATGAGTACTCACAATAACCTTAATTAAGCGTCAAAACAAAAATGTGTATACTCTTTTTACTCTCCTGACCTTAGTTCTCGAGCTATGTATTTCATTTTGGTACCAACGTGTTCGCAATAACATTCTCTAGAAGAAAATCAGCAAAAACGGTCACCAAAAGTTATATGAATACCAGCACCCAATAAATACCTACGTAGATGACTCGCCGTGAGTGCCCAAGAGCAACAAGATGTTTTTACTCTTGGGATTGTTATCACTTCCACACTTGTCCTACAGCGTTAATTTTGGTATCAATGTACTCGCAATGAAATTCCCAACACGGTGATATGAATATAAACGTAGAATAATGGTCGCTGCCCACCCGCAAGAGTGTGGGAAGTGGCGGAACTGTTACCCAGTATTGGTGACAAGACGACACATGGGCGATACAGTGCTTTGAAAGTTTATAATTATATCACTGTCCTGACATTATTATTGTATGTACGTCATTCATTTTTGTGCCAATGTTTTCGCAATAGAATGTTCTATGAGCCCGTAGGTAAAAAAGAGCAACAAAGCGTAAGATAGAATAGCACCATATATAAAACAACGCTGGTACATATCAGTGAGCGTCAAACACACACGAAATGTGTGTGTTTGATGGTGGTCAAACGATGTTTGATGTGTTTGATCAGGTGATGTCCTGATCCGCATAATTAAAGTATGAATTATGTTGAGAAAAAATAAGAAAAAAGGGAAAAAACAGGGGTGGGAGAAACATGACAGAAAAAGAGTAAAAATACAATTTGGTCAACAAAACAGCATTGTTTAAAATAAAAGATATGGATTGACATTTTGGGGGTTAGGTTGGTAGGTTACATTGAGTTAATTAGGTAGTACTTAGTGTTTATCTGTTATAGATAGGAGCTGCCTGGTATGGGCCAATAGGCCTTCTGCAGTTACCTTTGTTTTTATGTTTTTGCCCTGTAACCTAAATGGTTAGAGAGGCACATATATGGGCTTAGGGACTGAACCCCACACTACATTTAGCTAAGCTGGTTACAATCTTGATGATATAGTTACAAAATTCTGTATAAGTCGTCACATTATCAATGGGTTCGAGATCAACCACAATTTCCTGAATAGATATAACAAAGGGGATATTAATAGGGTATTAAAATTGTCAACACAAGATAGAACACGAAACAATGGGTATAAATTGGATAAGTTTAGATTTAGGAAAGACTTGGGTAAATACAGGTAAATAAATACAAATTTATAAATAAATCTATAAATCCAACATTATGTTTGTAAATCAACTATGTATGTATGAAAAAAAATGACTAATACGTTCGGCGAATGACTTTGACTTCAACTTCACTTTGACTTCGTTCATGTCATCGTATTTTCCGTAATATATAAAGGTTATGACAATGCAATTATATTATTGTGTGCAAATAAGTTTGAAATTTCATGTACCCTAAAAATATTAAAATAAAGAATAAGAATAATTAAATAATTGTTGTAGTAAATTGTCACACGTTCATCATACGCAAACGAACACACAGTTTGGAGCGTCAGTACAAGACCGCCGCCATTTTAAAACACGGCTTCGAATGTAAGTAATGTTTTTCTCGTACTAACACTGTGTTATACAATAGATTTGGTCTTGAATTCACAAATTTAGTTGTTACATCTGACAGAGTATGTTAGACGGTGTAATGCTGGTCCATGTTAACGTATTTGTGGGCTTGGTTGGTTTAAATGTGGAGGCGAGGCCTGGCAGTGCTGGTGTATGTGGAGGCGAGGCGAGGCCTGGCAGTGCTGGTGTATGTGGAGGCGAGGCCTGGCTGTGCTAGTGTGTATGTGGAGGCGAGGCCTGGCTGTGCTAGTGTGTATGTGGAGGCGAGGCATGTACAACACTCCCCAATAGGAAGAAAACCCACTGGGTTCTAGGCTAGGTTAGGCTTATCTGTAATAATTGAATTAAGCCTAGCAAAGCCTAGAACCTAGTTCAGTAATTTAAAAAATGTTGTAACTTGAAAAATGCCATTCAATACATTACACAATTTAAATATTTTCAGGCAATCAACACAACCCTCATGTTGGCTAACCCTCTCTCATGTTGGTCAATAATTTAATTATTTTTTTATGGAGTAATTTTTGCTGTTGAAATGTAGTCTTTTTGAGACTACATTTCAAATGTAGTGTGTGTGGAGGCGTGTATGTTAGGTATTACCTAATATACACGGTGTAATATATCTATCTGTGTGAAATAGATTAAATCCATTTATTTGATATTCAGCTAATAGTTCTGTATTTTCTACATTCATCCATGTTTTGGTAAGTGCAATAATATGTATTGTTTCATTGCAGATTAGAGATTCAAGATAGTTCTAGATTTCCGAAGTACTGAAACGCGCGCCATACAGGCTTGGTGGATCTAGGTGCAAGGTAAAATTATTTACATTTACTTTTGTATTTATGTTTTGTATTTATATGCATATATGCATTTATATGCATTATTCTATAGAATAATAGATCTCGTAATAATTTTGCAAAAATAGTGGCATTTACTATTTTTAAAAGATTATTAAAAAATTTACTGATATGGTGCATTCGGAAGGGCGAAGAGGGAGAACGGCCTGTTGACATAGCTCGGGTGCAGGGGGGGGGGGGTTGTGTAAAAGCCTGGTTTGTGCCTCGGAGAGGCTATGGGATCCAGTAAGTTCAGTAGAACTTCGGTTTCAACCCTTTTACCCTGTTGTAGCTCAGTCGATTAAGGCAGTGTCTGGGATGCTCCCGGACGCAGGTTCGAATCCTCGTCACGGCCCTTGTGGATTTGTTCATTTGATGCATCACGTTATTGTGATCTGTGTGTGTAATTCTTCACTTGCTACAGCAACAGGAATGTGTGTGTATGTATTTGTGTTGTTGAATATGACCGAAAGTGTAAGATTAATGATTCTAACACAAATCGTCTGAATATTTGTTTTTCTTCACTGTCGAGAGTAGTTAAAAAAATTTACTCGAGTTTATTTTCACACTTTATTTATGGTCCTTAAGTCCCTCTCCTTAATGCTGCTGCTGTTTCTCGCATCTTTGCATCGCTTGTATGTTTGGGGGTTTGGCCTCTTGCTATATATTGATTCCATTTGTGTGTGTTTGGGTCTCAGGCCCTCTCGCAATTTCTGTTGAACAAACCCCTTTTCCTAGTTCTGCATCTCTCCTTTGGTACAAATTTTGTTGTGCTTTATATCATATATTTCACAAAACTTGACATACATTTCATTTACTTCATGTCCTATCAGCAAGTGTTTGTCAAATTCTTTAAGGAAAGTTTATCATCCTGATTGCAGATCTCTAGCGATATTATGTCAACTTCTTGTGGATTCGCAATCATTATTTAATTTACCTTTAGGTGTTCTTTCACCAGCACAGCAACACTGTACCTCTCCCAACCAGTTTAAGATAAAAACTAAGTACTAACTAATTAACTCAATGTAACCTACCTTACCCCCAAAATGACAACCCATGTCTTCTATTTTAAACAATGCTGTTTTGTTGACCAAATTGTATTTTTGTTTTTTTCTGCAATGTTTCCCCCCCCCCACCACTCTACCACCACATTGAGTTTAGTAGCTCTGTGCACGTCAGGTGCTGTTTAATATACAGACCTACTCCTCCATTTGACCTAGTTTCTCTATCACATCTATATCACTTTGTGCTTTAGCCCTGGTGGAGCTTGGTCCACCAGGCTGTTGTTTGGAGTGGCCCGCAGATCCACATACAGTCTGCATATGATATACAGTCTGTTGATCAATTAAACTACAGTAGTTAGTTTTTATCATCCGAATGCACCAATATGTGTTCATTCTTCCCAGATGAAGGAACTAGGTAATATTCATCATCTGAATGCACCATCTGATGCTTTAACACACTCATGATACACGAGAGGTTTAAAAAACTTTTAAAACTTTTAAAACTTTTTGACCTATGTATTTAAAAGCAATTCTAAAGTTAAAAAGTGTAGCATAGGCCCCTCGCAGAATGTTCTTAATATGATCCTCAGGTTATAGTTTTCTATCTAAAACCACCCCTAGATCTCTTTCTTGATCAGAATTCTTTATAGATCTCAGTGGCTCGATCATAGAAACTGCTCTAAATCCTTGTTGGCCTGGATTGTGAAGGTCATTGGTCTCTATAAAACTAGTAATCTGACTCCTGATCACTCTCAAATAATTTTATTATGTGGGATGTTAGTGCAACTGGTCTATAATTCTTTGCCAATGCTTGTGTTGTGTTGTGTTGTTTTGGTAGTGATGTGCAATGTGTTGTTTTGGTAGTGATTCGTCCAGTTCTGGTAGTAGTGCGGTTGTTGTGTAGTGTAGTACTTGTGTGCTTGTTAATGACTTGTATTCCAGTCTTGTGGGTATCTCCTTTCCCCTACGGGCCAACTGCTTTGTTCTTACCTAGCATTTTGCTTTGTTTGGGTATGAATGTTTGTGTGCCGTATATTTTGCAAAATTTGCCATATATCTCATTATTTACTCCTCTGCCTAGCAACAAGTCTGTCTAATTATACTCATTAACTGTTTTTCAAAGTTCCCCATAGTGTCCTTTATTGAAATCGAGTTCATGAACCGTTTCAATGTTCTTATTTTCTTCTAGATTATATCTTAAAGTATATTTAAATGTTATTGTTATTATTGTTATTAAATGTTATTGTGACATTGCATTGCAATTGAGCTATGTTGTTTACCATACCGTTCATTTCGTGAGTATAAGTATAGATGCCACACTTGTGACAGGTAAAACCATGCCTTTTTTGAAAAACAGCACCGTCTGTTGCACGTAAGAGCAACCCACACTATATTATGTTGCGATATTATTTCAATATTTCCGATTGTATTGATAATTTGAATTTTCATAGATTTCAATTTATTTTCATTTCGATTTAATAATTTTGTGTGACATTGCATTGAAATTGAGCTGTGTTGTTTACCATACTGTTCATTTCATGAGTATAGTTTATTTTTTTATTTTTTTCATTTCATTTTTTTAGCTGTTCTTATTTTTCAGTGATGGGAATATCAGATCATTTGATGTTCCCAATTTTCTGATGGAAGCATCAGACCATTATAGAATGCATCGGATGAGGTAGTTTGGAATGGTGGGGAGGACGAGAGGGGGGTATGGTGGGGAAGACGAGGGGACAGAGGAGAGGGTAATGGTGGGGAGGACGAGGGGACTGGGGAGTTGGGGATGGTGGGGACAGGGGAATGCTGGGGAGGACAAAGGGACAGGTGAATGGGAGATGGTGGGGGAGGAAGAAGGACAGGGGAGGGGAAAATGGTAAGGAGGACGATGGGACAGGGAAGTGGGAATAGTGGGGATGATGTGGGGACAGGGAAGTGGGAAGGACGAGAGGACTGTGGAATGGGGAATAGCAAAGTGAATTATAATTATATATATTAATTAATTCTTATAAATTTCCAGAAGCCTGTATCAACACCCACACTAATGCAACTGAAAGAGATGTTGAGACAAGTATTGCTGATATGTTGAAGAACGCCCCAAACAAACTCGGTGGAAACAGATACAAGGTAAAGTTTGCCAATTTGCTGTAGTCTAATTCAATTTCTTTTTAGTAATCTTCGAGAACATTTATGCTATGAATAAGATAAAATAATGTAACTGATTTTGATTTATTTACTATTTATTATTTATTTACCGTTATTAGTATAATAGATCTCGTAATAATTTTGCAAAAATAATGGCATTTACTATTTTAAAAAGCTCGGGTGCAGGGGGGGGGGTTATGTAAAAGCCTGGTTTGTGCCTCGGAGAGGCTATGGGATCCAGTAAGATCGTCCTTCCTTTCCTCCCTAGAATCTGGATGTAGCAGGTGCTCAATTGTCAAAAGTGAAAAATTGGTTTTGTCTTCCGAATGCACCATTTGTGTAAATTTGCTAATAATCTTTTAAAAATAGTAAATGCCATTATTTTTGCAAAATTATTACGAGATCTATTATACTAATAACGGTTTGATAAAATACAGTAGACTGCCTACTGGATAATAGTTCCAGTCCACCTGTAGACAGGGATCTCACATCAGCTTGTATATTATACAAGGATAAGATTTGATTTACTTTTGTATTTATATGCATATATGCATTTATATGCATTATTCTCTAGAATAATAGATCTCGTAATAATTTTGCAAAAATAGTGGCATTTACTATTTTAAAAAGCTCGGGTGCAGGGGGGGGGGGGTTTGTGTAAAAGCCTGGTTTGTGCCTCGGAGAGGCTATGGGATCCAGTAAGATCGTCCTTCCTTTCCTCCCTAGAATCTGGATGTAGCAGGTGCTCAATTGTCAAAAGTGAAAAATTGGTTTTGTCTTCCGAATGCACCATTTGTGTAAATTTGCTAATAATCTTTTAAAAATAGTAAATGCCATTATTTTTGCAAAATTATTAC